>NW_017306690.1:77465-89782 GCF_000935625.1 Nanorana parkeri | reverse complement strand
CATGGGGGGGGGGGGGGGGGGGGGGAAATAAAGAAGGAGGGAGCAGTAAGGAATTGAAAGCTGAGGAGGAAGAAGGAAAGAAGTGAAAAAATAAAGTGAGAAATAAAAGGAAGGGTGGAGAACAAGGGGTAAAGGGAAGGGAAGAACGTAAGACACAAAGAAAAAAGTAGTAAGGTGGTAAGGGAGTAAAGGAACTGAATAATAAAAAAGAAAAGAGAGGAAAGGGAGTAAAGGAACTGAATAATAAAAAGGAAAGAAAAGAGGGAGGAAAGGAAGAAAGGAATGATGGAAGGAAATAAAGGAAAGCATAAACAGGAAGGCTGGAGTAGAATACTAACCAGTATATTTATAAAGCAGTGAAGGCGACATTCATCAAACATTCACAGGTGGATGATCGGTGTGTGTATGTATATATATATGTATATACATATATACACTCACTATCTATAAATGAGCATTCACACACATATCCTTGTCCAAAGGTAGGGGGACTTTTCAAATGTCCTTCAACTTTTTTTTTTTTTTACTTTAAACATCAATATATTATGACTAACAAAGATTTAATTTGCAAAATTCTTTTGCAGTTTCCAGGACACGGCTGATAATAGAAATCCCCTCTAAGGAGGGAGGAAAGTTCTTGCTCTGTAAAGCACAGCTCAGCAAAAATATAATCCTGATCTGAGAAGCAATCTGAATCTGACAGGCTTTTCACAGATAACAGTTTGTCAATGCTTCACTGCCAATCTTGAGCAGGAACAGTTATTTGCAAATTCATTTAGAAGTGAGAAGTCCATCGGTACACCTCCTGCAGGACACAAAGCGGGGCAGATTTTGGTAATGGAAATTAGTGGTAATTAATAAACATTTAATCATAACCACACTATTATTCATGAATATCTATTAGAGCAAAAATAAGAATAGGAACACCTTGTTCAGAATGATTGGAATTGAGGATTTCATAATAATGATTTCTAATGTATCCCTCTCTTTTCTATGAGTACATGACTTCTCTTTTAAATGAAATCTAATGTTCTGACAGGTACGGCTTAGGGCACAACATCAGATTGCTAGTGCACACCCTGTCCTCAGAGTAGACACTGCAGTGCACTTTAACATTCTCCTAGAAATGTACACAGTGCCTATGAGACCCAGTGTAGGATGAAGTGCATTTTAGATTGAATAGTTTTTGCCCTATGTGCCCAGTCAGACAGTATTTTAGCTGGACATATAGTATTTGGTTAAGTATGCCATCTCACTAAATCATGGGGGCGAGTGAAAGCGGATTGCGGAAGCAGTAGGCATAGTGGTGGCTGGTCATTGACCATGAAAATAGCTGGGTGTGGTTGGGTTGGAACTGTTCATGGACTGCAGTATGGAGACAGAAGGGGCTGAAAGGGAGATGATCATGGACTAGGGGGAATGGAAAACACCCGGTATAAACTATCACACTGTCATGGGGCAATTTCATACCCTTTCTCCTGATGTGTGAAGTTGTGTTGCAGCTGTGTGAACCATACATGACACACTTTTGACAAGGGGGCATAATTGGCAAAAGAGGTAGAGCTAAGTGGGAAGAGCAAGGGCTTACCATATGCAGGTCTCATATGCATGGAATGTCAAGTGGTATTCAATGTGTTTAGGAGATTGTCTCCAGTCAGGATATAGTGTTCTGGCAGTCAGGATATAGTGTTCTAAGACAACATATCATGGAAAGTGAAGCATAGTGGAGAATGGGAAGCACAGAATGCCAGACACTGGAAAACAAAAAGCTTTTGAGAAGATAACAGCCACAGGGCCCCGAGTTGAGGTACCATATGGAGCACAGGGGAACAGAGAGAGTGCTGATTACAGCAGATGGTATTATGGAGAGGTTGGGCAGCAATACAGACAGTAGCAAAGAGGCTGCTAGGAACAGTGAGAGCAGAGCTGTAATAAAATGCAGTGCAGACAGTGGGGGAAAGATGCCAGAACATTCAGTGTGGCCTGGGGGGGGGGGTTGCCAGAGAATAAATCATGGAAGCAGATTTAGATCATTCACAAGACAACATTGGAAGGAGTCTGGGACCCGCAAAATGTCCAGGGCACCAAACCGACAACATTCATGCTCTTGCAGTAAATCAGGGGGATAGTGTAATTGGACAAAGATGTGCATCTGCCTGTCGCTTCACAAGGAAAGTTGCACTTGTAGACAGTTGATATCTGCTGGGGTGGACCATTCCAGGACAGACAATGTAAATGGGTAAGCTTCTCTTAGCCTACTGCAATCCTTATCAATATTAAAGAGATGGGGAACGTGTGCAGATGCTACCTTGCTGAGGGCCCTATACTGCCTCAGTCTCTGCTTTGTAACCGAGAACAGGAGGAAAGGTGCCAGAAAACTTAGTGGGGACTGAATGAAAACATAGTACGCATGGAGGGAGCTGCTAGACAACATAGTAAGGATGGAAGACTGTGCATACTGCTGTGGGTACGATGTGTGGTGGGAATGCACACATTTCGCTTTAACCTAAAATGATCCTTCAGATTTCCCTCCAACACATGAACCCTGAGAGCTAAAAGTGATGCAGTACATTCAGGTATCTCTCATGACAACTAAATCTTGTTGGGGCTTAAGACATATTTTACTCAAAACCTCTTTCTGAGACTCCATTAAGGAGATTTCCCTTCACTTGTGGTCACTGGGACAAGTGAGGAGAATGTCTCCAACATGGACACAGTAGTAAATCACTTGTATTGGTAAATTGGGGAGGTTTTGTTGATGATCCCTAACCGAGATTTCCTTATGTATCATATGGACAGGACATCATGGGAAACAAAATGAACACAGACTACAAAGGTGCGACAAAGGTTCACACAGTAATACCTTTGAAAAACTGGGTGATTTTTGGTAACTGCTTGCTTGAATATGTTCTCTAACAAAATCTGGGATATTCCAGAAATAGGTATATTTATTCTCTTTGGTGGACTTGATTGAATTACTTATGTAACTGCTGAAGCCAATTTGTTATACTGGAAGGTATTTAAGTATTTCACTAAATGGGTTAATACTAATTCAATAAAGTCTTTTCAGTTTTATTTGTAAATAATTTAGACCACCATGTTGAATTTCAACTTTAGCAAGAGACTCGGAGGTGCCTGCACATACATGAAGCAAATTTCAGTAACCACTGCTTCACCTGAACCTTGTGCTAATAGGTAAAGCTCTGACACTTATGGGTAGATTTCCCCTCATTCCTATCAGTCCATCGCTGTAATGGGTTGGCTTACTACACAATAGGAATGCACGGGGTGCAGGAAGTTGCAGACAAGCTTCTGTACTACTAGATCAGTACAGCCTGGCATTAGGCAAAGAAGGCGCAGGTATAAAACCTCTGTGTCTGAACTTCATACATTTCAAGAGTCTCTTTAGGGGCTATTTTAAAAGGGCTGCTCTATAAAATGATTTCCCTGGAATAGGAGAACAAATTGCTTCTGTCAAAGTAAACCTGTCATGAGATAAATAAGCATGCTGCCACTGCAGATTAAGATCTAACCGACTGGTTTCCATGCTTTGAGTCACCAAACCAGGATAGGAATGCAGATAAGGAAAGTCAAAGTCAGAAGTCCTCAACTACATACTTGTTATCTGGGTTGCTGATACTATCCAGTTCTTCTATCAGTTCTTCGATGCTGTGGATGCCTTGGTTTTATTTTTAATTCTTATCCCTTTATTTTTGCCAGGTGATCCTGCCAAAATACACTTCCTGTCGTAGGGTGGCAATACTTATTCACTGAACTGTATTTATGGATGGAGCAGAGTTGTTACCCTAGGCGCCGTGCTCCTGTATTCCACTCCACTACATGGGGAGGGAGGGTGTTCTTTTGTAGTTCACAGGCAAAAGCTGGGAAAGCGAATAACAATGTTTGAAATGTCAGTTCAGTGCATAGGAAGTTTCAAGGACACTGGAATTCTGGCAAGATAAACTGGTATGTTTCTGTACTTGCTGCAATGTACATAGTCTGGGAAACAAAACTAATGCAGCCACCAGTAAGGACTGGTAAGCTGCAATATATTACATTTAGGGATGCACCGATACCGGTTTTTCGGTATCGAGTACCGATATTTTGCTTTTGGTACTCACCGATATAGAGTACAGATACCGGTGCTTCCGCTGGCATGGAACCGGCTTCACTGCCCATCAGTAAGCTGGCGGCATGTAATGACATGCTGCCCAGGTTCCTGATTGCCAGGAAAGCTGGCTCCATGTTATTTGGCCGGTTGAATTGTGACTGGCTGGGAAACCAGCTTCCCAGCCAATCAGGAAGCCAGGCGGCGAGCAATGACCCACCTCCTGGCTACCTGATTGGGCAGGAAGCTGGCTTCCCAGCCAATCAGCAATGAGCCTTCCCAGTCAATCAGGATTCGGGAGGCGGGTTCACTACTCGCCACCTTGCGTCCTGATTGCCTAAGTTCCGGTATCAGGGAAGGTATCGGAGTATTTGGGCGAGTACGAGTACCCACACAAATACTCGGTATCGGCACCAATAGTGATACTAGTATCAGTATCGGTGCATCCCTAATTACATTTTTGTTTTCAGATATTCTTTACGAAAGAGGCCTTTTCAAGATAACTAGCATGTTCAGAAATGGTCTCACATTTCAGCATCCTGAAAGGATTATATTAATAAAAGTGGACTAAACAAAGCATTCCAGATTCTTACAATGTATAATGCTGAGAGGTATGCTCATCTCCCAACTTTCCCTGTGGTCTAGGGAAAGTCACATTTTGGATAGGTCCCTGGACATTTAAAATGACTTACAGGTTTGCTTTTAAGGTTAAAGTCCTGCCCTAATACCAGGCATCACAAGTTATTGCTGTAACCTATGTCAGTCAGAATAGCCTCTGCTGTGCATCCTTTGCATTCCAGTTTCACTTTGCCTGTCTTTGGGGCTAATTGCTTTGCACCATTCCGGTGTCCAATCAGAATGCCCCTGAAGAAAATAAAGGCGCTCTCACTGGATAGGGGGAGGGCAGAAATCTGTTCTATAGTGATGCAACAAGCTTAGTCAGTTTTGCTCATATACTGTTAAGTAATTGTTCAACGCTGAGATCTGGTTTTAGGACAGGTTGCCTCTTCATAACATACGTGTTGCCCTTCCACATTAGCCAGTCCTGCCTCAGGGTTATTTGATGTTCATGTTGCCTAAGGGAGGGGGATATATTTATGAAGAGAGCAATGGGAGCCAATTGAGCTTTGACCATTTGAAAGTGCAATTATGCTAATCAGATCCTTTAATTATCCTTTAACAGATGGAAAAGATAAAAAAACTCTGGTAAAGTAAAATAAAAATTCCAATAAACCAAATTTAAAAAAGATGGCACATTTATTGCTACATAAATGTTATATACATATTGTGTTTCTGTTACACTGACAGAAAAAAATTTGAACTTCTTGCTGCTGGTTGAAAGTTATCAACAATACGTTGAATTTGACACAGGGTACAAATCTGCAATAGACCAACAATGAAAACTGTAGAACAAGATGATCAGCAATTCATCTTGGACAAGTAGCTCTTACAATACTCCATAGGTACTACACGGTATGCTAGGACCCTACTATGTTCTTAAAATGCTATTGTAAATTTTTGATATTAATGAACAGGTTATGGTAAATAACCCTACATTTTTACTACCTAATATAGTAAAATAAAGTAAGAAACTTTTTACTGAAAACTTTTTCGATTTCAAAAATCTAGAAAGAGTAATATTTAGAATTCAAGAAATTTTCTTACAAGATTATTGTATAAAAGACTAACTACAGTGAAAAATAAGCCAAATGTTTTTTTCTTTCTATTTTATGAAGGAAAGCTTCTGGGCATACTGCAAAGTCTAACATAGCAAAAACAAAAATTAAAAAAAGGAAAGAAAAAAAAAAGGAGGAGGAAAAAAGAGGCGAAGAAGAAGAAGAAAAAAGGCCAGGCAATGGCACGTGATCCACTCTCACATTTCAAAAGCAAAAATGTCTGTTTAGATGATAAATACTGAAATAAAGAACAAGGCCACAGATCTAGTCCCATGATTACAGATGCAAATATAAACAAAAGGTTATATTCAATAACTTTACATTAACCATGTTGTAAGGGACAAATAAAATATGTTTTCCCATCAAAAAGAAAAAATATTTTGTTCTGTGCAGTTTTCTGTTAGATGGAAATTTTTTGTTCAAACCAGGATCCAGTTTTTATTTCTCTTCTTCATGACCACTGCAGCGGAAGACTGTATACATGGAAGTTTGGAAGGGACTGATACAGATTGAAAATATATCACATCATAGTGGACCAGGGATTCCACTAAAATGGCTGGCTTTTTTTTGTTAATTACATTCTATTCGTTCTTAGAATGTTTTAATTATAGCATGTTTTGAGTGGTGACCATTGCTCTTAGGTTTCATTTCATGTCTGTACTTTGTACTTAGTGTCCTACAGGTAGAAGGTACTGCATGAGACAAGAAGATGGTCTGATATGTTACACTAACCCCTTCAGATTACAGTTCTGTTTTATCGTGAAGTTTAAGGTTGTTTTAAATTTATCAACAAATATTCCAGAAAAACACAATGGAAAATCACTAGGTCACAGCACTGCTCCAGTCTTAATTTTCTTTAGGAAAGTAAATTAGTCAAAGTATGGAGCTTGGTCTCGGAGGCTACCTATGACCATAACTGTTCAGATTACCAGAGAATTAAAAAAAAAAAAAAAGGAGAAAAAAGAAAAAAAGAAAGCTATACCAAGGAATATTTTCCTGTAGAAGGAAAACACTATGTATATGGCAAAAGGAGTGGAAATGACAGAAAAAGCCATTTCCCTTCCTTCTTTAAGACACTAATAGGTATGCTGGGAATGCTAAAGGGTCACAGGTTGCCAATCTTTGTATTCTCTATATGAGAACAGATCTAACAAATGCTGGCATCAACTGAAATCTTTACCACTTTCAGCCCAACTTTTCCCTTTTTTATATGTAGACCTTTACAACAGCTCCGTAATAAATAAAATTTATAGATACAATGCATTTGTCAATTCAGTTTAGGCACAAGGCAGTTTCCACGTTGTGTGGAGATAGGACAGTCTGATTGTGCAAGAACGACACACTGAAACAGTAAGATATGTTCACATGTGGGCTGAATATGAGCAGATTTCAACTTCTGATGCAGATGTTCCACATTTGCTTTCATCATCAGATTGCGTGTTGGGCATCTTGATTCAAGTCCCCCCATTTCTTAATTTTCTCCTTATCCTGTCAGATTTGTGTCGTCAATATGCTAGTTTTGTGTCCTTGTGATGAAAAGAACACCTTCTATATATCCTATCCATAGTGTGGGAGTCCTAAAAGAAGAAGAAAAAAAATAAAGAAAAGATCAGTACAAGTGTTTGTAAACAAACAAAAAGTTACTTTTTAACCTAATTGTAGTAGTTTAACCATTTACTTAAATATTCCAATTAAAAAACAGAAAAAAATCCAATCCCGTTATAACACAAAAAAATTGATACAAAAAGCAACTTCCTCAAGAGATCACAATGATATGTAAGGTCATTTTTCACTAAAGCTTCATAAATACTGAACATAAGCTTGTTATAAGAGAGGTATGGGAATTAGAGTTGATGGCAAAGAGCAACCAGAATTTTCACAACAAAAGAACTAAAAACATGGCCACGACAAGAATAAAAGTTTAAAAAAAAGTTATGACAGTTAAACAGTTTCATGAAGATTTTGGAGCACAAGGAAGGTCCCAAAAAAACTAGAATAAATTCTGCTAGATAAAACACGGACAAAACAGATCTCAGCCCTGACTAACCACTAACAAAAATCCTTTATATAAAAATAGGAAACAACTAACAAAGCTTGTTGCACAATGGAATGGAGATCCTCCAGGCCTGTCTGAGCTCTAGCTTCATGATACATTTGCTTACACCCAAGCTAACTATAAGCCAGTCACCCAGGTTTAAAACCTGTAGTGGCATCATAACCAGGAAACACACCCAACTTGATAAGCTGCAAAAATGTGCTTCTGCAATGGGCTGGCACACATTCTGTCAGCATTTTGTAATATGGCATGTGTTGTTATTCATATGAGATTGTATGTACCCAATTTTAAGGCCTGCTAAGGGCCAGATTTTTTTTCTATGTACTGATACTTAAAAATCTTAGAATTCAGTGTGGGTGTATACGCAATCACCTCAATATCACCACCAAAACATGCCCCTTCCTAACCAATGAAACCACAAAAATACTCATTCACCCACTTATCTCTCATCATGATTATTGCAACTCCTTCCTCATTGCCCACCTCTACAAATGCTATCCCTCCTTCAGTCTAACACGAATGCTGTTGCAGACTCAACCACTCTGTCTACAACCTATCTCTGCCAATCCCTCCACTGGCTTCCAATTGCCCAAAGAATAAAATCCAAAATATTAACAACCACTTACAAAGCCATCCACAACTCTGCCCCCAGCTATATATCAAACCTTGTCTCAAAGAATCACCCCAACTGTCCTCTCAGCTCCTCCCAAGACCTCCTGCTCTCTAGCTTCCACATCAACTTCTCCCATGCTCACCTCCAGGACATCTCTAGAGTCTCTCCCATCTAGAACGCCTTACCCCAACCTGTCTGGCCATCTCCTACTCTGTTTTCCTTTAGGCGATCATCAAAAATCATCTCTTGAGGGAAGCCTGTGCTGACCTAGTTGCTAGTTGACTAGTTGCTAGTTGACAAGTACTGTCTTTTTTTCTAATTTAATGTGTTCTAAAGCTAAAGCCATTTTTTTTAAATCTATGTGCCAGGGAAACCAGGAAAAACTATCATAAAAACTTAATATAACAGTTATTAGAGAGTCCAAACAAACCAGAAAGCCTTTTCTATAGACAGCCTGATACCAAGGGTTTTAAAGCAAGCAAGGTACTAAGCCTCAATTGTCTGCTTACCTGGCTGATGGTTTACATATGACCCATAGGGTTGGTAGTATCAGTAAGTCCAGGATGAGTCCCTGGATGTGTGTTTTGAGGTTCTGCCGATACGGCAGAAACTTTTTCTTCTTCCCTTCTTTTAAGGCAGGCTGCTTTGGGATTGAGGTTCCTCTCTGTAAAAGACATTAAATGAGATGTTATTAACCCTGGTTTAGAAAATACAGCATATGCAACAAGTGCTTCAAATTGATCCCCCTGCCAAAAAAACTATAACCACTGCACTTGTGTCACTAAGGTGTCACTAAGACACAAGGCATCTAACGGCACTAAACACAAGTCAAATGCAACAGTGTCTTCAGCTTTCTAGAAATTTATTTTACTTCACTCTTGAAATGAAGGATTAAAGAGAACAAACCAGCAAATCTTTCCTATTATCTTATACAAAGTTTACAACTAGCTGGCCACAAAACTGGATTCTGAAATTACACTTCTGTGTGGTATTCAAACCCCATAGTAAATAACCATGGTGTGCAAGATAAATGACTCAACATCATATGCCACAATTTACAAAAAACCCAGTTCTCAAAAATTCAATAAACAGATTCTAAAAGCACAAAAAACTGAGAAATAGTACAGAATAATAATGTCATGATAATCTATTCTACAATAAAGGGATTTTTCTGCCATCTGACAACTGTCCCTAAAAGACTGAGAAGGGATAGGTGCGACATTCTTAGAACTACTATTTCTATTGTGTAAGACCTCATTTCAAACAACGCTGGTATGAACCTAAAAAGGTGTCCATAACACTCACTAAGAATGATGGGCATTGAAACAGCGGCACCATCTGAAAATTAGGCTGCGTCTGAAGCTATTTGCACGTGTCTCTACACATTTTTACAAAATGGTGTACATAGTGCACTATACACATTTGTTTCCCTGAGTGGTATACCTACATTATAGCCGATAGGCAGGAGAGGGTAGAAGATATAGGGTTAGGGTAGGCAATGGGGTTGCTCTAAAGTCTGTCGAGCCTCTTGCATTTCATGCTTCTTAAAGATTACATTAATTACTTTTCATTTTAATATCAATCCAATGCATCCAGTGTGAGGGAGGCATAAACAGAAAGCCTTGCTTACAAAAGACCTATTTGTTCATCACTAAGTGCTGCCTCTATGAATGTAACAAGGTGTTATAATGTGTGTTCCTTCCCTAACTCCTAGCAGAGACCTGTCTGGTTTAGTCAGTTAAACAGAGAATTCAATGCAATCCACAACCAGCATCTTTCATTGTTCTGAATGTTAGAAAACGAACGTTTGTTGCACACGATTGCCTACTGAAATGAACTCAAGAGTTTTACAAATTCCCACAAGCCTCTGTAACAATGGACTAACCTCTGACTTGCTGCTCTAGATTAAGAATAACGGCTACAGCCTGATGAAGAATTAGCAGTTTCGTCTGTGGTTTTTCACTCTTTAGATGTGACTGGCACATGCGCCCAAGCTCTTTAAAGGCTTCATTAATGTCTCTAACACGCAAGCGCTCTCTTGCGTTGTTTGCCATTCGCCTCTCTTTTTCTCTCTCGAGCTTCTGTTCTGGATTTAAGTCCTCGTCTTCATTAATACTGCTGTGAAACGTGAAAAATATATATAGTTATGGGGAATCAAAATGACTTTTCACAGTAACACACAAATCTTGAACAGCAGTTAAACATGACTTTAATCAGAAATCAATGGCCACTATTTCATTCTCTGTACCATCTAGCTGAGTACATAATAACAACATTCGCAAAGCAACATTACACCCGTCCAGATGGTGACTTCAGAGAATGCTAATTTAAATTTTTAATAGAATTTACAATGTATTAATTATGTTTTCTTGTAGTCAGGCAGTCTTCTTAATAACCCTACTGGGAGCCTCAGCAGCTTGTGCAAGCTTTCCTCTTCACAACCTAAGCACATCTATGGTTGTTTGCAAGTCCACAAGGGAAACTGTTTGAATCATCTTTATCTTCCATATAAGATACTTATCTGCCTAAAGTGTCAATGTGCTTTTCAAGAAGCAGGCCAGAACTATGTTCTCCTTGTTAATTAAAAACAGTTTAATGAAAAACAAACACATTTTGGTTATGTAATCATTCCACCACTTTAATGTAATTTCGTTATATTAATTTCATTGTAAGGATTACATCTGTATAGCGAATGCTGAACGACAGGTCACTGTGCAGAAATTTGTATACTATTTTAAAACCTAAAAGTGTTAAAAAAATAAACAATATATATTTATTAACACGCTTTGGCCATTGTAGCAATACCATACTTAATTGGGAATGACAATATTACATTTGCACTTCTTGGTCTACCTTATGGCTAGAGCAGGTGTTAGTTACCTTGCCCTCCCTCTAGAACTTCTCATTTCATTCTGTGATCCCTCATCATCTGATTTCATGTCATCTGATGAGCCCTGGTCATGAATATTTTCATCCTTTTCTTTAAGCTCCGACTTTACTTCTATAAGGGCAGCCATTATACTCTGGCTTGACAATCCACCGGATAATGCTGTTCCACAAAAAAAAAAAAAAATCAGTAAAACAAAACGTAAGCCAACAAACGCTTTGGTGACATACCCCCAAACACCCCCTACCCCCCCCTCCCCCAAAAAAGGTTGCAGGATACCCATAAACGTACTAATCTGCATGAGCCAAGTCTCAAATGGTACACAACCCAGCACAGAGAGAAATGAGAGACGCACAAAAAGCACATGAACCTGACACACTATGACTACTTAGTGCAGTCATAACAGTATACACATCATTGCACTGTAGGGGCAGTTTTGGGTTCATACACAAGGGATTGTTCTCAATAATGGGACTACAGCCAAGTTGGAGTGATCCCTAACATGAGATCTTTCATGGAGTATGGGTGCTAGAACTGCTTTTATGTCATCTAAGGTTATAGTTATGTTACCTCTATAATTGTCTTGGGCTTTATGGTTTATTTCTGTGCTTGCAGCAGAGACTGTGCTGGACAGAGCTGAATGATCACTGTTTAGGCTCACTGCATCTTCTCTCTGATTTCCCAACTAAAACAGACAACAGATACAGAATATTATAAGCACAAAGCATCACATGGTTGAAGAATAAGCACATAATACTTCATGCCTGCAAAAAGCAAACCAGTACTGGAGGAAATGTAACAAAAATAAAAAAATTTGAGAAGTGATGTAAACAAAACATCCAGCTGTGCTTTTCAATGGCCACAATACAGAAGTCACTATTTAACATTCCGTTGCTTCACAATGACGTTGTTCATCATTAAACACATTACAAAATCAACATGTATTCAAATATCCACAGCAAACCACAATTTGAGTT
>NW_017306690.1:43769-77387 GCF_000935625.1 Nanorana parkeri | reverse complement strand
CATTAGGGTGATTTGAGATTAACTGAATATACAACAAGCAATGGATTATAGATTCATTTTTCAGTCTTATACCAGTTTTGATTTTTGTTTCTTATGACAACCAGTGCAGTTCCAACATAATGTCCACAAAATATGTGCTCAGGAATGATTCTATATAGAATTAATCAATCATTTGATCATAAAACCATTCAGTAAACAGGATCTCAACCAGTGTATGTGTACACCAGTGGGTAATTCACAGGTTCAGGGTTTATTCCTGCTTAATGTTAATTCAAAATAACACTTTTACCAAATGAATACAGTATAAAATCGGTAAGTAAGTTAATAGTTTTAAAAAATGCTGGGAAAACAACCAGCATAACTGGGTACTGGTAGAAAAATAATTCCCTGGTGTACTTGATACGTTGACCCTCATGAGGTGCTTGTCAAACACAGGTTTTTTTTTATATAGGGGTACATTAATAAATCAGAAACACACTAATGTAACTACAGTCCATATATAAGAAAACGAGAGCTGTTCTGCCTCAAGTGAATCTAAAATCCATGGCTTAAAGAGTTTTTCTTTAGCTATTAGTCCACTGACACAGAAACTGGTTAACAACCTGTGAAGTGCCATGATCACAGCAAACTGAGGTTACAGACCATCCAATACTGTTTCACTGGGAATATTTTAAAGGTAGCAGATGATATTGTTGAGTAGGTAAAATACTAACACAATATTTCACGTTATAAGCTTTAGACTATTAGAGCTTGCACTATAAAGGAAAAATACTTTAAAAATTAAAAAATACTAGGGATGCACCAATACTAGTGTCGGTACGGATACCGAGTATTTGGGCGAGTACTTGTACCCGCCCAAATAGTCCCGACGCTTATACCGATACCGCAACTTCTAGTGTCAGGAAGCGGGGTAGGTGAGTAATTACATGCTGCCCGGCTTCCCGGTTGGCCGGGAAGCCGCCTTCATCGAAAGACAATGTTTGTGTGAGAATTTGTGGACTGGCTCCTTTAACAAAAGTGCTGACAGGGCCACTCACAGCTCAAATCGGCTAACATTTTAAATAGTATATGGCCAGCTTAATGCTCCAAATTGGAGTTCTGCTTCAAATACTTGTTGCTGGAGATGGCTGCATAGGTCACACAATTTAATACACAGTGACTAAGTAACTAGAATTGAGTTTGCCATGGTGAAAATTCAACAGAAAGCCGAATTTGTATTGGAAAACAACCTACATGCTATTTTCTTCAAATCAAATCTCTTCAAATCTATTAAGGTTTTGGATTCATTTTATATGAATCACCTTTTTGTATGCTTACACATTTATAAACCTAAGTTTTACTTTTTTGCATCATATTATACACTGTTTAGGTTGCAATCACTTAATATCAGGTGCTTACATAAAGTTTAGGTTAAAGAGCAATTATAAAGCTGCCTGCTTCACTTATGATTGCCTAAAAATCTAAACGGCTTTGTATGGAGTTCACAGAAGGGAAGGTGATGGGCCCCTTCTCTGACACATTGTGAATTAACCTCAAAATTCACAGGATTTTCACTGCATAATGGAAAATCACTTAAGAAAACTTGAAGTTGGCAAACTCTATTATGCCTTGGGTCAGCTGCAAACAACGCAATATTAATATTTTATTATTATTAATATCTTATTCAATTGTCTAGAAAATTATATTAAAAAAACTTAATTTTCTTAAACAATGAAGTTGTAAATTAAGTTTAAAACTCCATACACTCTAAAGGAACATCTATGCCCATAGTTCTATTAAAGCTGGTAACCTAGCAGTAAAATATAATTGTTTGCATATAATTGTGAACAAAGCTCAAAATTGTCATGAGTAAATGAAAATCTTAGGAAGCCCTATAGATGGCTTATAAAGGCCATGCAAATCATTGACTTTTTTTTTTTTTTTAACACTTAAACGCCAATGACCTTTCTAAGGGGTTCATCTTTATTTACAAATTGTTAACAATCTTCCCATTACGTCATCTTACTCAGGAGCATGCAATTCAAGCTTAATCAAATTAGCACTAACTTCCTCTCAGCCCATCTGTAATCGGATTCCATTTGCAAATGTTTCTTGCATGTTTCCTGAAGAATGTAACTTTCACAGTCAGCGTTGTCCTTTTTAACTTGCACTAAGCCTCCGCTTTGTTCTACTCTTTCAACGCCTCTAGTGTCAATCTCGCTCGCAAATGCTTTGCCGAGGTGCACAATACCCAAAGGGTTAAAGCCATTAAGATGGCAATGTCCACACACAACAGGTGTACAAACAGTTCTTTGTCTCCACAGAGTGGCCTTCTCAGCATGGTTTGATAGGATGGAGTTTTAATTGTACGGCTCATTAGCATACAGCTGACAGTCTGCTATTTGAGTTCAGGGCTGTTGCTCAATTCAAACTTGTCTACATTTCAATAATTACATAAAAACGTCAATTCTCAATAAAACCAGGCTACAACAAATAGACTCCACTGGTCTTTACTTTAAGTCACTGCTTGTTTTTTGTGCTAAAGAACCGAACAGCACAAACAACCAAACTGTAATGTGTGAAGTTGACTAATGAGCTCCTTCACACAAGGCAGGGAGCAAATGACACAAGTGTTGATTCTAAAGGATTCCTTTCCTGACCGTGTTCATTGGAGCAATCCGGGGAAATGCATTGGAGGTAAAACATTTCCAGCAGGTACAGCACACACAATATTGTCATGAATGCGACTTTACAGAAGCATGACAATGAGGGCTAAATGCTCCCGTTTCGTTTTGCAATTTATTTAATACCCTGCAATATTCAAAGTAACCAAATTATTTAAGTGCATTTCCACTTTTTTTTCAGCGAAATTGGAATCACACCTATTCTATATTTGTTACACATTACCATTTGCCTAACATAAGCTAAAAAAATATTTAAAAACGCTTCTTGCACCTTAAATTGCTTTTACTTGGGTTAGGGTTTTAAGGGTTAACATTTCTACTTCCTTTTTTTTCTTTGTAATGTTGAGACGTTGTGAGGTGGTTTGTCCATTGTGTGCTAAGTGAGTGAGAGAAACACAACACTCAAATTTCAAGAAGACTTTCCATTATCACCATGAAGGTGCTGAGAAAAATCTGGAATCGGCCATCTTGCCTGCTACCAAACATTTAAAAAGGTAAGAAATATATATCTATATAGATATATATTTAAATTATTTTTTTTTATGCTGTGTGAAAAGGAACACAAACATATAGTGGGGGTTTTCTCAAGTTAGCCTGTCAAAGTGGAAATACATTTTAATTCCCAAAGAAACAAAAAACGTGTTATATAATCTTTGAGCCCACAAATCTGTCCTAAAAGAATAGATACTTACTTGTGTAAAGAAGGCAAGCGTGCAAAGAAAAAAATTATATAACTACACTTCAAATAAGAGTATATTTCGAAATGGATTATAAAACGAATGGGTTCTCCTCTGATTTAAAACCAAAGTAACCTCTTAGGGTACTATCACCACAAACATACAGACTGTAAAACTTTCAACTTTAAATGTAACATTACAAACACTGTTTTTGCTATAGGTCCTGGATTGAAGGAGAATGCCTACTAGCTAGATATTCTAGTAGTGTTTCAAAAATGAAGATTCCATTCCATGGAAAATGAGTTCATCATGAAGACAACAGACCTTAAATTTGGTTTAAAGGTTCATCTATGTGCCATTACTTGTCCTAAGGAATTCTTCTAAAATAATTCTAAAATTCTTCTAAAATAATTAAAAATGTGCATGCTTAATATGACTGAAAAGTACTCTAATTTTACCAACCTTTAGTCTCTAATAGTTGCCATGATTTAATAAAGATGGAATAAATTAGTTTATCCTGCTTAGGGATTACTCTACATAATTGTTTACTTTTGATACAATTTTCAGCCTGCTCAGAAAACATTCACATTCAAGCTGCATTCTGCCAGCATCTGCTATTGAAGTCTAGTTCCAATTTACAATAAACAGCTTTTCCAGACCAGAACGCTTGAAATTCAGTCCCTCTTGACTGCTTTTCCTATTCACTCTCCCTGCACAGTATTTCAAGGAGAAAAAATGTTCTGCCAATTATTACACATGTGGAAAAAATGCATGTATAAGCTAAAATATACTCTGCAGAAAGTGTCCGCTTTCGGCACATGGCACAGCAGGATTTTATGGGCCACTGACGAGGTCAGAGTATGCAAGCTATTCAGTTTTTTTTTCTTCAATTCTCTCCCTAAATGTTGTACCTCAAATCTGAAATGAGTAGCGGGTGTCCATACCTAATCTCGTTAGTCTGTCCAAAATTATTATAATGCAAGCTATTAATACTTTTTGGTTAACTCCTGTTTGTTAAGATTTCCAAGACGTTGATCATTTACCAGTCTGCACAGCATGTGGTTAAAATAACAGTACAAATAAAACACAATGTGAAGGACCAGAATGATGCACTTACCATTGAGGTCTGTCTGTTTGGTACAAGTCCAGCTGTTCCATAGTTGGATGTCAGGCTTACAATAGGACCATTGTGTGCTGCGCCCAGTAAGCTGTGGATATCAGCGGGTATGCTTGTGGAAGGTCCTACTGCATGGCTCCGCAGTACATTTATAGCATCATCAAGCCTATCCAAACGATCTTCCATACGAGACTGCTGTAAAGAAACCATATCATATTTATTTTACGGTCTTAAGTCCTAAATCTTTATCAAGGTTTGAAGTAGGTTATGCTACAACTCATATCTCTAAACAACAACAGTTTTAATTCAACAGATGGAATGTCAAAGTTCCAGTAATTAAAGTGTGGCAGAATAAGCTATTTTCAAGTTTTCTTTTTTAAATAAAAGATCAGCCTGATGTAAATCACACAACCAGAGTAAGCTAACTGCAATGCAGTGCTACACAACGATCGTGCTTTACTGTTCTTCATTCTCATAACGCATTTCTAGAAGTCAGTCAACTCAATAAAAACAGGGCACACATACCATGTGCCAGATATATTATCTAAACAGTTGGTAATTGAGAGACCGGATAAATACACTGAGCCACTGTGCATCCCTTCTAGCTGCTACTCTGTACATCTTTAAAAAGGGACAATCCCCCTCTGAAACATACATAACTTTTTGTAAATTGGAGCCAGTAAAGCAACGCAGCCGTGATCACTGGATTGCTGTGGCAACGCTCTGGCTCCTCATTTTCTGCCTCCCATCCCTGTCCGTAGCTCAGTACCATTAAGGAATACAATCCCTCTGCTGTGCTGGCTGATGGGACTTGTAGTTTCTCTATTTACAGATGTTATCAAAGGAAATATGGTTAAGCTGTGCAAGCAGAACCATGCACAGCTGCAATATTTTCAAACGGCAGCAGAAGCTTTCGGAGAAAAGAATCTTGCAGTTCAGGTATTTGCGGGGGACATGATGTCACCGTGTTTTTCGTGTTATACCTTGGATATGCTATAAAACTAATTTGGCCTTTAAATATAATAAAATATAATAGGTAAACAGTAAAAATTTGAAAGTCATGCTAAAATTTACTTCAACGTAAGCACTGCAATATTAACTCAAAATATGCGTTCACTGAAAACACACTATAGATTCCCGTTAACAGAGTGAAGGCAACAGACACAGGAAACAAACCACTTCCACTGTGTGCAGGCAACAGGTGAACTCTATATTCAGAAACATTTGGAAAAAGTATTTTTTGTAGCTAGAGCTCTAATTAACTGCTCATAAAGGTGCCCATACACCTTACAATTATCTGCAGATTTTCTGTGGTCAGATGGAAAAAGTGCTACAGATTGGCCCAGGTGGAGATTACTCCATCCACACAGTTTAGAGTAGATGGAGGAAAATGTTGCACCTTTTCCATCTGACCACAGAAAATCTGCAGATAATTGTAAGGTGTATGGCCAGCTTTAAGGTGCCCAAACACCTTACGATAATCGTGGGCAATCCCGCGAGCATACGATTATCGTAAGGTGTGTGGGAGCCGTGCAACCTCTGCTACTGTAAGGTCACACGACTTTTATTTTAGGAACATGTTCGAAAACCAGCCGAACATCGTACGATGTTTGGCTGGTTTGTGGCATGTTCGCAAAAGATAAAAGCCGCACGGGCCGGTGTGCGCAAGCGCATACTGCCCGTTCAGCATTGCGGTCATCGGAAGCCCGCACCTCAGTGGGGCGGGCTTGCGATGATCGCAAGTACGATCTGCCTGTCCAAGATAGGCAGATTGTACGTTTTTTTTTCATTACTGTACAACTCTCGCAAGACAAAAGTCTTGCGATGGTTGTAAGGTGTGTGCCCAGCATTAGACAAGTGGGGTAGCCAAATTAAGGTGCCCATACACTTTACAACCCTCGCAAGACATTTGTCTTGCGAGAGTTGTACAGTAATGAAAAAAAAACGTACGATCTGCCCATCTTGGACAGGCAGATCGTACTTGCGATCATCGCAAGCCCGCCCCACTGAGGGGCGGGCTTCCGAAGACTGCAATGCTAAACGGGCAGTGTGTGCGCACACCGGCCCGTTCGGCAGTCATCTCTCGATCATGTTAAAAACCAGCTGAAAATCGTACGCTTCTCGGCTGGTTTTCCAACATGCTTGAAATACAAAAGTCGTGCGACCGTACATTAGAAACGATCACCTGCCTTCCATACACTGCACGACTATGGTACGATCGCGGGATTTCCCGCGATTCTCGTACGAGAATCGTGCAGTGTATGGGCACCTTTAAATGTTCAGAAAGAGATTTTTCTTTTGCTAATGTACTAATATATGATGACTTAAGCTGTCCATACACCTGACGATTATTGCACGATAATCGCGGGTGATTCTGCATTCGAAATATAATCGGCAGGTGAATGGGCAGCGTATGACCGCATTTACTATACAACTGTCCATGGCCCTGTAGCACACCTTACCGGAATTCCCATAGGCAAAAGTGGGTGCTCGCAATGACTGCAGATGGCGCCGCATTAAGCAGAGATTGTTGTGAAAATATGTCACCAGCACTCCAGAATGACAAACACGTCAATTTTAGTGAATCTCCATTTTTTTATTTGTAAGAGGTCACTCAAAGTAGAGTCAAGCGCTTTCGGGGCCGTGCAGGGCCTCCTTCATCAGGCTTAAAGTGAACGTTTACTTTAAGCCTGATGAAGGGGACCCTGCGCGGCCCCGAAAGCGATTGACTCTACTCTGAGTGACCTCTTACATTTAAAAAAAAGGAGACTCACTAAAATTGACGTCTATGTCATTCTGGAGTGCTGGTGACATATCTTCACAAC
Organism: Nanorana parkeri; assembly: GCF_000935625.1. NCBI lineage: Eukaryota > Metazoa > Chordata > Amphibia > Anura > Dicroglossidae > Nanorana > Nanorana parkeri. Next base: position 70,105 of record NW_017306690.1, on the reverse strand, counting down.
AATCCCCGCATTTACTATACAGTCGCACGACTTTCGTATTACAAGCACGCTAGAAAACCCGCTGAAAATCGTACGATTTTTGGCGGGTTGGTAGCGCGATCGCAAGACGAAAGCCGCACGGGCCGAGGTGCACAAGCGCACACTGCCCGCTCACCATTGCAATAATCTGTAAGCCCTCCCCTCAGCGGGGAGGACTTGCGATGATCGCAAGTACGATCTGCCTGTCCAAGATGGGCAGGTCATACGAACTTTTAATCACCTTACAACCATCGCACAACGAAAGTCGTGCGATGGTTGTAAGGTGTATGGCCACCTTTAGAGGGATGATTGTTCAATTGTCTTTTTCCTCCATAACCTTCTGATGTTTAACCCCTTAGTGACCGTGGCATTTTTTTCTCGTTTTTTTGAACCCATGTTATAATCCACATTTTAGGCCGGAAAATTACTTCAAACCCCCAAACATTATATATTTTCTGAAAAGCCAAGACCCTGCAGAATGGTGGCAGTTGCAAATGTTTATGTTGCATATTATTAGCACAACGTATTATCAAAGGGGTTAACAGGTTAAAGGGGTTAACAGGGTTAAAATTTGCCCAAACTTTGGAGATGCCCGCAGATGAGCAAACACAACTTAAAATACTTCAGTTGCATGTGGTCTGATACTCAACAGATATGGCTATCTAAAAACAAAACAAAATGAAAGACAGTATCTTAATACAGATAAAGCCATCCTTTTCTTTTTAGTTTCAAAATTGTAATTCAATATTGAATAAATTACTTCTTGAGCTCAGCTTTTCTAATTCTCATAAGAATTTAAGGCTTGTGTTAACAAAATAGCACAATAGCTCTCTGAAATCTGATTACTGTAATATAAAAAGGTAAAAACAGAGGCATCTGTATCATACAAAGCAAGGTTTAGGGAAGGAAAATAAAAATAAAGCTGCATAAACACACACAAAAAAAAGCACCATCTAAAGAGAAATACTACTACCTCACAGACATCCTTTAAGAATGACATAGCATCTTGCAAATGCTCGTGGAGTTGCTGTTCAACCCGATTTTTCTGGCAAAGTCAAGACAGAACAAGAAGCACAGCAAAGGTTAAGATTAATTAAAGGGAAGAAGAGGAAAAGGCCGATGCGCGTGTCTGCTTGAAATGTTAGTCACGTTATGCAGGGGCCAATTGTAAACAAAAAACAAAAAAAAAACAGGAAGTGACAAGAAATTCTTTTATCTAGGATTATATATCCCGCTTGCCTTGAGTAGCCTATCAAACCGTAACCATAAACGCTTTTTGAGATATTTCATCTTTTTCAGTCAGATTGGGTCATTTTGGAAGTATATGATATATTTATACAATAATAAAAAAAACAGTTCAAGAAAAATGTTCAAGTCATGAGTATTCAGTGTGGCTAACTAAATAGACACTAACATTTTAATTATATTACAAGGGCTATTTAGTGGCGTTCTGAAGTGGAAGGGGTCGAGAGAACATACATTCTAAAACAAAGCTAAAAATGTGTGAAAGCAAACATAGGTGACAGAGAGGAGTGAAACGTCTAATATAGCCACATATGGCTGGGCTGGGCAAGCAGTGGTGGCGATAACTGCACTTCATTGAAGTTAAGCAAAGCAGTTTTCTTTAATGTGGCAAGTCAGATGAAAATCAGTTTGAAGCTTTAGGTTCATCAAAACAACTTGCATCATTTCATGAACTCTACCCCTTTCACTACACATTAGTGCTGAAAATGAGATTTGGGTTTATAGAAGGATACTGGTCTCCCTTAACAGTCATTTAGCAGCAGCTGTCTCTTAAACAGAGGCCTGACGACTAGGGAACAGATGGTGACAGACACACCCTATATGTTTTATATTGTTCATTCAAACCAGACCACTTGCTAGCAAAGAATTTATCAGTAACATCATACGGGTGACTTCCTAAAGAAACAGACAGCTATGAAAAATTTAAGAACTTTAAAAGCACGCTTTCCATTAAACAACAATACAAACCCACTTACCAGGGAGTGGAGGGAATTTTCATAGCTTGGAGATGACGGTGTTTGCCCTCCTGGTCTAGACCACTGGTTGGCACCTATAAAGAATAGGATATAATTTTAAAAAATGCCTAAAGCTATTCATTTAAAAATACATGGACTATTTAAAAGATGTGCTTTGCATGATTCTGTTTAAAAAAAAAAGCACATTTAAACTGGTCCTGTTAGTTAGTACTGTATTTTCTAAATCACCAATAATAAATGTGTAAGACTGAAGAAAGATCCTTACGAACACTGACCAGCAAAGCAAGGAAAACAACAACAAGCAATAAACAGGCATGCAAAGGGCTTGTTTTTATATAATGAAACCTTAGAATATCTCTAAAGTTAATGAGTGACCATTCCTTTCAGTGCATAGTCTGCAGAAAATTATATGGATGGAATACGAATTCTCAGGGCCTATATCCAAAGGTCTATTTTATATGGGCAGCCTATGCCTGACAGCATTGACTAAAATTTTTTTTTTGTTTGTTTCATAAGCACTGAGAATAATCGCTCTAGTCTGAACAATCAAGCACAGGTTTTATTAAATACATTGTAATATATTTGTGTACAAGTCCACTGACTGATATGAAAAAATATTAATGGCCTATAATGGGACCAAAGGAAAAAAACAAAACAACTCCCATTCAGGAGTTCAATGCTGTCCCCTCCCCGTGAAGAACAAGACATAAATGATTTATTTGCTCACGAGTCACTTTCCATATAACCTCACTCACTGAATAATGCAGCAACAACATTAATAAATTATGGATATGCCACTGAACACCAGAAAAGAACATCAAAGAAAAGGCCTATGGGTATGTTTCTTCAATCACAACTGTGTCTGGGAAGGTAGGGATACGTTTATTACAAATTCGTTGTCGGTTATTCCACAAATGAATATCGTTTCAAATGAAAGCAATGCACAAAGACAAAACTGCGGTGAGCGGCATTTAGAGAAAAGGCAACATGTCAGATTGCACAAATGCTGGGTGGTTACAGTTTAAGAATTAAGTATCTGTGCTAGAAAGATGGTTACATATTTCCACAGATTAAGTCTGTCTTCTTTCACTAGATGCTCAAAAGAGAATCCATCCATTCAATGTTAACTGGTCGAAGGGCAGCTACCATCTTCCTCATTAGATTTGTTGATTCAGAAGCTTAGTTTGGCAGATTGTTTTAGCAGCTGCTGCTACTCCACTGCACAAGTTCTAATTTACCACATCAGGTGAATCTTCCCAATCAATCAATTAATCAATAAATAAATCATTCTGTGGACTAACAAACAAAAGTCCATATGTTCTTCAAGTTTCACCCTCAACATTTTAAAGGGTCAAAAGCTTTTTTTCCCCCCTCTTTACATAAAATCAGTGAACAGTGAGCGGACATTTTTCTATTTATTGTTTGAAATGCCTTTTCCTGGGAACCCATCCCTGCACTTCCTGGATTCTCACCTAGGCAAGAATTACATATTTAGTTATTCACAAACTCCTAAAATAGCACTTCACGCATTGCAGGGGGCTTATGTGCCATGACGTGTCATCAGGGGGCTGGCTGAAAGAACCCAAAAGAGACAGCCGACCCCTGATGACATCAGAAAAGATGATGACTGTGTGGGACTGGGTATGCAGCAGTGGAGTGGTGGATCCCTACACCGCTGGATTCTTTGGCTGTGTTTCGGTATATTTTTTGTGGAAAGTTTAAATGGGGGGAGGGCGCTTTGAAGTCCCTCTTTAATCTAACATACTGTAAGTGAAATCGTTCCAAGTCCTCAGAGTTGAGATTTGCTCCCTTCTTTTAAACATAGTGCCAAGGTAATCAAAGCAGTTTTAAAAGACAACATTTTACTTTTGATACAGATACTAACAATGGCTCAATGTTGTTGCCAATAACTGTGCAGTATTTATTTCTGCTACAAAGAAGAAGAAAAAAATCATTAACCATTTTCTGCACTCGCACTGCTTTTTAAAATATCCACCAGTTAATTTGATTTTATATTACCACAAAACAGTCTGGGAACTGGAAGGTGGGAAGACACCACCTTGGTGGAAAAAAACATCATTATTCTTAACCAGGTTAAACTAAAAATATTGGGGAACAAATGCAGGGAATCCTGTACAATAATAGCAGCTCAGCTGTATCTTTCAAACATTATGTGCATAAGTGCTAAAAATGCATACAATGCAAATAAAGCTTGAAAGACTGACAAACATGTTCTGGTATATTTACTCTACACCATAAAAAAATTCCACTAAGACTAAAAAGAAAAATCATATTTACTATAAAGGCTACCCAGGCAATTTACAAAAAGAAGGAGGTTTATCATTTTAGGCCACACTAGCTGTGATGCATCAAATCTCAACAATAAATTAAAAAAAAACAAAAAAACGTAAACATCAAATGTACTTTATTGTTGTTATGCTAAAACGGGTAGCAGTACAAATTTCCAGAACATACCTTGCTGTTAAAAATCACAAAGCATTACTATTTTATCATGTTGAATTTTACAACCACTTCGTTAACAGAAAAAAAAAAAAAAATCACAGGACTTTTAATGTTGGTCTGAGCAGAGCAGCTGTTCACATTTTACTAGACAGCTGAAGTGGAAGTGCGGGAGTAGACTGTCACCCACAGTTCATTATTCATACATCAGATAACCATCATACTTATAACTATTTAGCACAGCTTCCAAAGTTATTAATAATTAAAGAAACACCGCTTTAACCAGCCTGCAATAACATGCAAAAAGGAAAGAGCTAAATGTAGGCTAAATAAAAGGAAAATAGAAAAAAAGGAAAACTGGCCGTACACTAACAGATTATTTTTTCATCCAGCCTGCACAAATAAGCTACATATGCTATATATTATGTTACTAGTTAAGGTACTTGAATGCTTTTTATGATTTAACTCCTGAGTTTAGTGTCATTAAGTCTAAGGGTAGAGAAATAAGCTTTAATACTTATCTTCTTATTCCTTACTCTGGCAAACTTCCACCACGCTGTGTGACCTGCCCCCAGAAGACTCTTCTCTTCAGCACCAAGGCAGGCAGTTGCACTCTGACATCACATACAATGCAGGACCAACAGCATTGTACCTGAGGATGCAGAGGGCCCACTCACAACCCAAAGCCCCAGATGCTTGCCTATTCAAAAATAAGCTGGAAGTAGCACATAGATGGCTTTGCTGCCATCATGACCTAATATGCTTCTTCTACCTTTATCTAACCAATGCACTGATCTGATACATTTAAAACCTTCCAATTATTTTAAAGAAATTAAGGCGTTTACATACATTATTATTTACAAAGTGTCAGATTTCCGATATGCACGTTTTAATAGGCCTTTTAGTAAGCTTCAGCAATACTTGAAACTTATTGAGAGCTTGCGGAAACCTAATGTCAAGCTTGTTTAAAGGGACCATTGCATTAAAATATATCTGCAACATCCCAAAACTGCAGCTGAAGGTTACTTAAAGAAACCTCAAATTGTGAGAAAGGTTTTGCAAATGTGTACAGTCTGCTCTTTAGCAAGCTGAACCTTGTGCGTACAAGGCCTGAAAAAATAACCACAGCTACTGGTTGACTCAAATAAAACTCCATTGACCTCTGTCCAGATTCACACATCAGTGGTACATTCCCACATCGGTTTATGTGCATTGCGGTACGGCTGTCAATGCACACCCTTTTTTCTTTCCAACGCAGCCCACCAAATTGCACATCAGTGTGCCCTGGTGTGTTGGTGTCCTCGCTGTTTTGGCACAGTGGGGATGGGCACTGAGGTGCAAATGAACATAAATGATGCCATAAATGGTGATACAGGGATTTGTAGATTTCCATGGAGTGCAAGTGTGACATCACCACACCTGGAAGTCCACTGACACTTCCTCCTGTACCTGTAAAGTCCATATCTTGCTATGGACAGGGGCTGCAGGAGCCAAAGCATTGCACCCGCAAACCACTAATCACATTTGCAATGCTTTACAGACTCCAATGCAAAAAAATAAATAAATAATGCACATTTTTTTTATGAATGTGATAGCATTTTTTTTTTTAAAAGCGCCCTTAAATGAGAAGAAAGACAAAACTCCACCTGGCAAAGGAGATGGTGAGCCAACTGGTGTTGAAGGATTTGATGGGAAACTACTGCTGGTGTGGTCTGGAGAATAAATCTATAAGAAACAAAAGGAAAGACAGTGAATAAAGATTTACAATAACCATGTGAAATGGATCAGCTTAACACAGAACCAGAACTTGTTTCAGAGAGTCAGTGTCAGTATTGCTGGCTGATTGTTTGTTACCGGCCATGAACAAGCTTGCTGCATTTAGAAAATGGGTACAGTTCAGATACACGGCTATATGTAGAGAACACCTTTAATGTGCTAAAGAGTGGGCAACTCTGTCTTTACAATATTTTGAGATTATAGTTCTTTGCGCAATGCTGGTGCTGTCGTCATACAGAGGTGCTTACCTTGCCTGAGGTCAGCCAATTCCCATTGTGTCAATGAAACAAAAGCTCAGCTAAGCTTCCTGCATTTGAAATAGAAGGCAATATTTTCCCCTCCCAAGAGCCAAAATGTTGGCGACAGGCCAAACACACTTGAATAGAAGAGTTCATTATCCTTAAAGTTACCAGCACCGTGCGCAAATTGCTTACGAGATATGATGGGAAATGCATAGACCCTGCTTGCAAAAAATACAAAATACATACACACTCCAAGAAGAAAATGTGATACAATAACTATTATAAAGAACGGCCCTAGTCAGTTGTGTAAAAGTCATAAAAGCAACACCAACTAGAAGCCTACAGTTACTTTTTTTGTGGAAGTCTATAGTGCTATTTTACCATTTGAATCAAATCTGAATTCAATATTCAAGCTCATGAACTGCTCAGCTAAAATAACCAATATGAATAATTCTTAAACCTTTTTCGAGGTCTAAATGGTAACATGACTAATTCTCCAACAACAAATAAGACTCCAACTCCCATCAGTCATGGTCCATTCCTGTCAGCAGGGTGCCAATATGACCACATCTAATGAAAAGGGATGGAGACAAAAGCTACACAATGGAAAGCCCACAGAGCCAGACCATAAAGCTGTTAGTCCAATTTTTTAAACACTGCAGTGTACATTTCAGTTATCCCTTGTTATGTTAATGTTATGGAGTCTCAAAGCTACAAAGAGACGTAATTCATGAATTGAATTTTAAAGTCAACTTCCCTGAATTCGTATTTCCTTTGTGCTCAAAACCACTGGCCACTTAACTAGACAGACTGCACAGCGTTTCATCATGCTCTGAATCTAAGTTACTGCAAAGATGTTTGCTATAATCAACAAAGTTAAATAGCATGCCTATTTGATCTCCTCAGAATTAAAGCCTGGATGTTTTGATCTGGCATTAGATAATAAAATAAAGCAGATGTTCCTTGCCTTCATATAACTCTCAGCGGGCACAATCTTAAAGGGTTATTATTTGGCAAACGTTCAAGGAAACACATCTGAAATGGCACAAATACCAAGATTTTCTTTCCTTTCCATCTACACTAGTTCATTATCCAAACTAATGCATAATCCACAGGGCTTTGGGAACTTTGTGTAAATACTTTCATGTACAATTTTCTTTCTTGGCTACCCTGAGATTAAGACCACAATTATCCAGGCTTAAACCTAAAATAAAAGAACCTTTGCAAATGTATTATCTGGCCTTACATGTTTAATCACATAGCATTCTGTATGCTCTTTAATACCTAAACTGAAGAACAAATGCTTCATCTTCTGATCTTTTACACATGAAAGGCCTTTAGCAAATTTGTGATCAGCAGCAAAACGAGTATCACATGTAATGTGCCTTGGGATCTTAAAAATTCAATTTAGAGGTATTTTGTATTAATATTTAGAAGATTGTGTTTTGGCAAAGGAACTGGCATGACTCTATTGGTGCAAGATGTCAACAATGTATACTCAATAACAATGATAACCTAATACAAGTTTAAAAAAGTAAGCAGTGGTCAAAAAGTTAAAAAATCCTGAAGTGAAATGCTAAGATAAAATGGGGGATCTGAAGTGTGCAGACTATGGCATGCATTCATAGAGCAGATGGAATGCATCTCCATTGGAAATGACAGCGGTGATTTATGGAATGACCTGGCTGCTCCCTGCCAAGCAGCAACACAGGATGACAGAATCAAGTCGCCATGACAACCATAGCCCACCCAGCACAAAGATTAAACATCTATGCCTTGGCTTTATTACCCGGAAATTGGGAGTGTTTTTAAAACCACAAGTGAGCTGGGGGAGGGACACAAAAAAAAAAACACACTTTAGACACAATTTATAAAAAACAGGATACAAGGGACATTTTTAAAAAAAAAATTAGATATAAAAAGGGACAACTATCATACATACACAAATTACACACTCGTGTACCTCAACTGCATTAAAAGAACAAAAACTTTCCAAAGGGCTGGAAATATTTTATTTTCAAACTTGTAACTGACGTGTTTAATTGCATGAAACAAAAAGTACTTTTCAAGATGCTTATCAAAGCTTTCATAAAATGTGTGCATCACACACACAATGGGTATCAATACATCCTGGTATTAGTGTGCGCTGGAAACATTGAGTGAGCATTATGTTTAACAACTCCCAGCTTGCATTCCATGTGAAAAGTGATACTCTCAGGACAGGCAGCTGTTTCCTTTAGAAGGTCATGCATCATTTAATCAACGGAGAAAACACACCAGTGCTGCACAGAAACTTTTAAAAGACTGGATTGTGGTAAAAAGTCATCTCTAAATGGCTTGGGATATCAGTAACTAAGTATACAATTAACCCACATGGTTTATGAAGAAATGTTGTAACACTAACATTGAAGTAAACAATATATAATTTCCATTTGTGACCACACTTAAGATACAAATACTTACAGATGCCAAAGCTTTTCCAAGTGCATCTCCAGTCTGTGAGCTACCAGCTGCGTTGCTTCTACTTCCTGTAGCTAACAAAAACAAAAAATTACAAATACCATTTCTAACATATACAAATTCCGCTTTATATAAGCCAGATATTTTAAATACTTTACACCAGAGTATTCTTTTTTTTAAACTGCTTACAAACCGAGATAAAAACCGAATCTTGGGGTTGCGGAAACCCTGTAGATTACTTACCCATGAGATTGTCTGATCCATTGACTGGTGGTGTGTGAGAAGATGCCACATAAGATGAGCTGGTGGTGCCACCTCGATGGAAGCTGGACATTGGAGGAAGACTGGCATTTATGTCTGTTGGAGAAACCGGATGTGGTGGATAGTTCTGAAAAAGATACACAGTATTGGATAGCATTATTGTCGCATATTACTTCACACACACACTCTAGTATTACTAATGGCGATTGTTGAGAAAATGTAATATATTTAGTGATTAAGTTACATTTCCATATTCATTTTAAGGGCCTCAAATAGTCAGTACTAAAAAGAAACTCAGTGTAGCACATACAGAAACCAGATTCAACCTGTAGTATTTGAAAGCAGGTATGAATAGGGATTGCAAGGCCCACAGAGACATTGACTAAAATATAAACGGGATCTTCAGCGTCAGAGTGGCACCAACTGAACCATCACATTCTCAAACAATTCATCCCCACACAGCTACCTCCTCATGTATCATTTCCCCCTCCTCTTTCAGATTGTAAGTCCTTAGGGGCAGGGCCCTCCTTACCATCCTGTCTTGAATTGTATTGTAATGTCTTCCTTACATTGTAAAGCGCTGCGCAAACTGTTGGCGCTATATAAATACTATGTAATAATAATAACTGGTAAGGGGAAACAGAAGTCCCATAATGTAAATGACATCCTTTAGTACTGGAGGTATATTACAGCTTATTGGTAATAGAGGTTTCCATGTTTAAGACTTTTCATAAACTCAGATTGAATTTTGCCTGTCTTATAACATTAGGTTTTATTATACAGCTTTTTAATGTGTTTTGTTAGAAGGTCAGCCAACCTTTATATAAGTTATAAGGTTAGTGGCTGTTTGCTAGGTGGAACCTAGTAGAAGGAGTCACTCTAAGCTTTGTACAGCTTTAGAGCATTTCATCGGCAATATCACCCTGTCTTAGTTGCTACCTTTTCCCCAACCATTTAGGAGTTTTAGGTGTTCCCACCTCTTCTATTATATTCACCACTATATAAAGTAAATAAGCGATACAAGAGAGCGAATTGACCTGGTAATGGTTGTGTCCAGTATGCAAGTCTCTGAACTGCAATGTGGACATCTCTGACGGAGCCCATGAGAGAAGTCCCTAAAAAAGCAACCAATATAAGCATCAATGGCTACACTGGCTGCGCAAAAGCATGATAGTAATGATTGATTCCTCACGAGAAACTGCCAAAATCATAAAAAAGATTGTCAAATGTTTTGGAAAATTTTATTATGACAAAAAGCCGATCTTTCCATTTTCAGGCGTGTGCACTGGTCTGCCCTGTGTTGGTAAAAATAGTACAGGTGCATTTTTTGATGCGCAACACATTTTTTGCCCCATAGGCTTTAAGCAGCACATGAAAAACACAAGTAACATTCATTTTTGTGCATTTTAGTGCATGGCAACGAATCCCACCCCTTACTTTCGTTGTCCAAAAAAAATGCAGAATGCATGAAAACATGCATCAACAATTCAAAACACACTAATGCAGGAATAGGCAAATGCAAAGGTGTGAAACTAAATTTTCAGAAGCACTAGGTTGCCAGAGGAAGGCAACCCTGGCACTCCAGCTGTAGTGAAACTACAAATCCCATCATGTCTCTGCCTCTAGGCGTCATGTCTGTGGCAGTCAGAGTCTTGCAATGCCTCGTGGGACTTGTAGCTCCAAGAGCTGAAGGTTGTTTACCCCTGGTCTAAACAAGTCAATATTTTCCATCTCGTGATTGTGACAATACAAATTGCATTATCCCAGAACGGTTTGGTATTATAATAATAAAACTATGCTCTTCTCTCTTACCAAACGGTCATGTAGGCTGCCATAGTTATTTGACTGTGACATGTGAGATGATGAACTGCCCATCATTCCACCATAGCCCGGTTGACCAATTCCATTTGAGGAATTCCACAGCTCTGATGAGTTATGACTGCCATCTACAAATAGAAAGAACATTTTAACATGGCAACACAACAAATATGCTTTCTCATAATATACCAGTTCAGGTATCAGTTCTTAGCCATCAATATTTCAAATGTAATTTACCTGAGGCAAGAGATGCTAGTGACAAGTGGACCAAACAGACTGATGCTTTTATGGCACAATATAGGGCATAGCAGTCAGTCAGACTGAAAATCTATATTACATTGGCCATAAACAGTCGATATGAATAAACTATTACTTATTAAAAAAAAGGTAGAGTATTCTGTTCCTTTGAGATTGCTCTGTAAACATAATGAGAACACATCGGTGCAGGCAATTTTATATAAAATCAGAATGGGGTTTGCCAAAGTATTTCTCTTATGCTATACACCGCTATTATGGCAACACAAAGAGCTACATGTGGAACAAAAGGCAACCCACTCTAGTGACATTTTACACACAAAAATGTTTACTACTAGACAATGTGGTTTATGTTTTAATGCTTCTGTACTTTGTGCATCACACTTTCATAAGCTCAATACCACTGAAAAGAGTTAAAGGGTAAATTCAGAAGGTCCCAAGAAGACTCCCTTTTTCATGGTCCGAACTCATCCCAAACCTTAATAGCCATCACACCCAAAAACTTAAAACTACAAATACAACACTGCTTGGTATCAAAACATTTCAGCATAACTCAAATGATAGGTCTGCAAATTTGTATTCACCAAAATGTGAAAATTAAATCCCATATACTAATAGTTCTGTCAATACAAAATAAAGTGAGTGATAATGTTTATGCGTTTGCAGTAATAGATGCAGGTTGCATCCATTCAGGGGGGTAAAAAGACCACACACGAGGTATAATTATAAAAACACTATCAACATAAAATCACTAACCTTGAAGAAAAAAAGTGCTAGCAAACATACTGTTGGGTGGTTTAGGGGATGGATAGTTTGGAGACTCTCTGTTGAAGTCATCAGAACTTGGAGAGGGTGCATAGACCTGAAAATAAAAAGTAATTACAATCAAAACATTTTAAATTGACAGTATGATGCACAACTGATTTTAGTATAATCTATGTGGAAACTACATAGACAAATAATATTTTAGATGACACAATCTGAAAATACTTAAAAGGGTCATTCCACCCAAAACTGATCTCAGCTTTGTTGATGCTGGGGAGGTAAACAGACTCTAATGGTGAGATATTGCTCTTGGAAGGTCTGTTGCAAAGAGAAGGAATAACAGCGATGTACCCTCAAGGTTTGTCCTATTTGTGTGGCTTGCCAATTTAGGATGTGGAAGAGTCAGTATAGGTAAAATGACTACTGAACAGTCAGCTTCTATATTTCAGATTATCTCCACTGTTACACAGGTTTGAGGTGTCAAATTGCAGGATTAAAAATTATAGCACCACACTCCGTGTACTAGTCCAGATACATCTTTATTCAATGTAGTAACCCTAGGGGACACTATAGAAATATTGAATGCATTTCAGGGGCACATTCAAATACCCCATTCATCAGGGCTTACTGAAGAAGAACATCAAGGCTGTGATAGGTTGAAATTGCATATGGTTTTGACCAGTGAGTGAGAATTTTTATTTTGGAGCTTGGATAATGCAAATGGAGGTGTAAGAAAACACAAAAGGTGGGCAGGAAAAACTAAAACTTCCAAGAGGACAAAAGAGCAGTAAATTAGGCAAAATATCTAATTGTTACGAGTATTCATGGCATATAAAGAAACTAGGGCCCACAATGCTCCACCTACAGCAAAAATAACTCTGGGCAGACGGACACAGTGTGTTCCGGCCCGATTTTGGCCAGAATGCACTGGATTGCATTGCGGCCAGCTCACTTTGTTGTGGGGCGGAAGAGGGAGTGGCGGTGCATTGAAGTGAATGGCACCATAGTCACATCAATGCCTGCGTTCTGGTCCGGTCAGAAAAAATAGTGCTCGCAGCATCTTTTCTGACTGGACCACAGGCATTGATGCGCCTTGCGTTGCCGTGCGGCCGATCGCATTGTGGCCAGAGGGAGTGGCTACAGTGCCAATTGGTTCAATGGGCCCCGCAGCCCCTCCTGCCCCACAACAAGGCGAGCCAGCTGCAATGCGGTCCAGTGTGTTCCATCCAGAATCGGGCCGGATCGCACTGTCTGGTGTGAACGAGCCCTAAAGTAACTATAGGAAGCTGGATGCAAACAGAGTTCCATTTTGGTGGACTTGATCATGACAGATTGGAGGCAATCAGACGTAAACACACATGTCCGCTGACATCAGACTCCCCATTAGCCATAGCACGAATGTCACAAAAGTATCCTAAACTAGAAAGTTACAAATATCTGAATTATTCAGAAAAATAGCTGCAAAACTAAAACATGCCATGCTACAAAACAAAAATCGAAGAGTGTAAGAACACTTACAAGCCTTTGTCCCTACATATCGCTCATGATTACCACGAGGTAATATCAGTAAAGACACTGCTTTTGAAACAATGTTAACCACAAAATGACTGGACTCAAATGTGTATCACTAGCATCAGACAAGCCAGAATACTATAAACAAAATAGGATCAGACAGGGGAGGGGAGGGGGGGGGGGAATCCCTGCAGGGAGCTGTGAGTGACAGTCACGGCTCTCTGCACGTATAGATCGAGAAGTGAGTGACCGACGGTATGTGTCCGCTCACTTCCCGATCTACTGAGCCGACCTGTGGCAGTTTCATTGTCACAGGACAGCTCAGATTATGAGGCCGAGTGAAAAATTTACAGTACAATACACAATCTGAATGTCAGCTTGAAACATTTAGCTTAATAAAAAAAAAACAAAAAAAAAAAACAAACACATTCTATGTATACAGTCATGTGAAAAAGAAAGTACACCCTTTTTGAATTCTATGGTTTTATGCATCATGACATAAAAAAAAAAAACATCTGGTCCTCAGCAGGTCTTAAAATAGGTAAATTACAACCTCAGATGAACAACATATGACATTACACGATGCAATTATTTATTTTGCAAACAAAGCCTAAAATGCTATTGGTGGGGTGAGAGATCTCAAAAGATTTTCTTCATACAACCTACGTAATAGATTGTAAAAAGAATACTATATGAACTCTTGTGAATCAGACAGATGCTATTTTAAAAAAAAACAACAGTAGTTAGTGAGCTATGGGCCAATTTTACTGTACATCAAAATAAGTACTGTACAAAAAATAAAGTAAACTTTATGAAGCTGCACTCCTGCCAGCCATAATATTTCACATCAAAGAGTAGGGGCAGAAAATGTAAGTGATGTGGTAGTGGAAATCTCATTGAGTCCAGATGTGAAGAACTACATGGCCAACTCAGAGAAGGAAAGAAAATGCAGCTGCAATGCCAGTAAATGAAAAACATATGTCTGTCATCAGTTCACCTGTAAATAAATACCAAAGTTTACCATTTAAGCAAAAGTATGACGCTCCCCATGTCTGTACAATCTGCAACACATGGTGGATGTACTGCTTAGGCCCCATTCACATCTGAGCATTTTGTAACTTCAATGCCTAAGTGCTATAGTGCTATAGTGCTCAACAGGAAAAATCTCATTGTTTTCAATGCTCCGTTAACATCTAACGTTAGTGTTCTGTCACTTGTAGAAAAACACCCGAGTTTGAAAAAGTACACAAGCTTCTCTTGGAGCAGAGCGAAGCATGTTGGCCCCAATAGAAATTAATGTTAAAAACACCCAAAGATGCAAAGCTGAATGGGGCCTAAGAGAATGTCTATGATAAACCTGCACCTCCCACTGATTTGTCATCAATGTTTGAGCACAGGAATAAAAAAACCCTCGTCATAGCAATGAGGAAAAAAAAAAAATACTTTCCACTAACCTTAAAGTGACACTAACTCTTCCCCCCAACCCCCCAATGCTGCTGTAAGCACTTACCTTATTTGATACCTCTGCTGAGATCATCTTCCTTCCACCTTTCCGACAGCCCCTCCAGCATTGGTGCTGGTCTCTAAACCACCGCAGACTCCTCGTGTCCCATGGTGTCTGAGCAGCGTGCGCGCTCCTGGCTGCATCCATTCACTGTCAGCCATTGTGTTTTCTCCCCATTCACTCTACTGCGCATGCACCCGCACTACACTTTTTTACAATTTTGTTTAGATCTATATACTAACAACTATGTAGTTCAAAGGCCTGCCAGATAAAACTGATTGGATAGTTTAGCTAGGTCATCATATAACATTTTGGGTAAAACTAAAGTTGATTGCACTGTCAAACTAACGTGAATGGTGACCCTAAAGCTGGCCATACACCTATAGATTATCTGCAGATTTTCTATGGTCACATTCTTCCATCTATGCCAAACTGTGTGGATGGAGGAATCTCCCACTGGGCCAAGCTTCAGTATCTTGCTAGTCGGCTACGTTGGCTCTCAAAGTACCTGAACAATGCCTGCATCCAATCAGATTGTTCAGTTATATTGACAACCAGCGGGGTCGACTAGCAAGATACTGAAGCGGGAGATTCCTCCATCCACACAGTTTAGAGTAGATGGAGCAATCTGTTGCACTTTTTACATCTGACCTCAGAAAATCTGCAGATAATCTATAGGTGTATGGCCAGCTTTGGACAAGCCAGCCTTGTAGAAAACAGGAAGAGTAGGTACGAAAATCTTTTGTGTACATATGTATTTTTCACTATTCCTAAAAGTGTAATTAATCTCAGGTTAACGTGTCCTTAAAATTTTGTTTCCAACTATTAAAGGCTTTGTAATTGTTTTAGAGCCAGAAAATTAATGTGGATAGCATGGAACATGTCTAACATCCAAAAGTTAAATATGAGAAATTAGATGATACAATTCTCACTTTGTTATAATTTAACTAATCATTGCATCTTGTCTCATTTGCAGAACACAAAAAAGGAAGGATATTTCCATACACCAACACGCTTCACAGCCTGTTTAGGACTATCATTTCCAAACATCTTTATCTTCAACCCTTTTGGCCTTTTTTCACCTGCCCTCTCCTTTTGTGCCTATGCATTCAGCAGGTACGAGGCAAACAAAAATTCCTGTACAGACTGACTTGTCGGAGCATACACTGGGCTATGAACTACTTCCAAAGCTCAAAGTGATAGCACTGGGCCAATCACAAAACATCTAGAGCTGTCACAATGGAGAGTAGGACAGAAACTTCATATTACTTTGTAATATGCTACGCAAACTTGTGCCACTAAAAACATCCTCTATAATATGAATAATGACTTTATATTATGGTTCGGGTATTACTTACTGGTCCTGGCAGCTGAATGAAGAAATGGCAGCAACAAAAAGTGAATTTATGTTTCTGGGGAGAAAAGTTTGGTGGCACTTTTACTTGTGTGCATAAGCAGCTTCAGTAAGTCGGAGCCCACTACATTTCCTGGCATGCGGACATTATGCATCATCTAGTTCTTTCTTCCCTAACCAAACTGTCCCTGGGCTGCTTCTTTTATCTACCGGATTTCATTTCTCTCAATCATAAAGGCTCAGCATTACATGTGGGCGTTACTTAGCGTGGTCTGAACATGCAAATGCAGTCTGCCAAGGAACGTCCACTCCTGCAGAATGAGACCCATCCATCATGGCATTTTGGTATTTGCATAACACCTTCCAAGAGCCAGCCCACCTCTTGTATTAGGGCTGAGTGGTCTTGAAAGGTGCGCTCTGACATTTTAATACATTTGGAGTACATGGTTACGGTCTTTAACGGGATCGGCTCATATGTTTTATCTAGATGTGTGGGAAGCAAACACCCGAGTGCTATTACTGTGGATTGTCAACCTGGCAACAACCTTAGGTGAGCCTTATGTTGGCTTGCAGTCTCTGTTTTAACTGATACACTAAGAGGTGATCTGTTTTTTTAAAATTTATAGACATTACTTTCCAGACATTGGATGAATTCTTATGTATTGTACTGTTGATTTACCATGAACTTAATACAAAAAAAGTTAAAAACAGACAAATACATATATAAACTTATGTAAATCTGCATTTAGATAGACTGGAGCATTTGGTCTGGCTTGTCAGAGTGCTACTGGTCTATTTTCACTAAGAATCCACGTTTTCTCCATTCAGTGTGAGGGAACCGCATCTCCCTATCAGAATCTAATCGCACCTGGTTGTTTTATGTGATAAAAACTAGTAAGTAAAGTCACTAAACTCAGGAGGTTAAACCTTAAAAATGCATTTAAATACCCTATTAACAAAAATGTATCTTATTTGTGTATGATCTGGCTGTAGATCCTCAAATCATCTCTGAATTGGTGCCGACGCTGTCCTTCCTTCTGCAGGGTGGCTACTTTTGTTCCCCATGGTCTCTGTGTGTGTTGTAAAGTAGCCACCGCTCCAAGATCATTCCTGTGATGGACTACAATCTCAATACAAATTAGTAAACTAAACATGAGATTGTAGTCCATCACAGGAGCGGGCTTGGAGCGGTGGCTACTTTACAACACACATAGGGCCCATGGGGAACAAAAGTAACCACCCTCCAGAAGGAAGGACAGTGTCAGCACCAATTCAGAGATGATTTGAGGATCTACAGCTACATAAATAAGTGATACCCAAAAAGGCTAAAAATGTTGATAATGGCTCAGGTACTTGAATGTATTTTTACGGTTTAACACCTGAGTTAAGTGTCACTTTAACTATAAACTTTCACAGGCTAGGTAAGGCCAGGGTAAATGTAGCTTGGGAAAGCATACAATTCCAAAGCATTGTCCAGAGCATTGTTTAAAAGCTGAACTCCATAAAAGACACATTTACAGCTGAAATACATATATACAGGAGCAGTTTTACTTGTCAAAGAAATTGTATTTATGTCCATCCAGGTCCGAGACTTGCACAGCCCTGTCTAGAAGGGGAGAAGACCTGCTATTTGTCCTGACATTAAAGTAGTATTAAAGTTTCAAACTTTTGTTTAATTAAACCAGATCAAATATACATTACCCAGCAAAGTATTTATTTAAATTTTTGCCCAAACATTTACAGTCATCATGTTTCCAAACAGCTCCAACTCTGTCAGCTCTACTTCCTGAATGGCCTGTGGGGTATAAGATCACAAGCAACAGAGTCGTTTCCAGGAGCTGTCCATCTACTAGCTTGGAGAGGGGAGGAGTGCGGATCAGGGGAGTGGCTTGACCAGCTGTGCTCATGCGTTTGTGGAGACACACAGCTTACCAGCACACACCTATGGCTCCATTGGACTTTGCAAAGGAAAGGACCCACCCTAAACAGGATATCAGGAGCAGCTGATTCTGCAGGAAGCTGAAACTTTTAAACATCAAAAAGCACCATTCATATTAAGTGATTTAATTAGCATTTAAAATGGCTTAAAAACCTTTTGACTTTAAAGCGACACCAAAGTCAAAAATTTCATAAGAATAACTTCTATTATATAAATAATAAATTACTGTGTACCTTTTTTTTGTCATTGTTCAGCCCTAAATGCTCCAAAATCCGTTTTACTTTTCTCCAGCCACGACTTCCTGCCAGAGGGTGGCTATTTTTCTTCTCCATGGTCCCTATGGGAGGTGAAAAGTAGCCACCTTCTGTGCTGGTTCGTGTTAAGGACTACAACATGCCGAGGGTGTGTCTTCTCAGTTTCCGCCCACAAATCCTCCCCTCTAGACTCTCCAAGGAGCAGCTCTCCCACACTAATATGTGTTCTTTGATTTCTCTCCTTCTGGCTCACCAAGGAGGGAGTGTGGGGGGAGCTGCTTGTGTCACCAGCCTCATACTTTATTGAGTCTCGGCTCACATGCTGAATCTGGTCACACAGTCACAGAGGAGACCACGCCTACATTTGAAATAAAGTTGTTTTCTGTGTAGATTTGTTGTAAGCTTGATGTTTGTTGTAGATTTATTGTAAATGCGATTGACTGTTGTAGATTTGTTGTAAGTAGTTATGATCATTCAGAGCATTGCAGAGGATAATTAAAAGGAATTAAACTGTCACAATGTGTATAGTGAGGAGAGGGAGGGCGAGGAGCCGGCTGTGTGCCGTGAGAGATGATTCCTCTCTGCCTCATGGGAGTTGGAGGCAAAGAAAGATGTGCACCTGACCAGAATCAACATGCACGGCTTTTAGTAAGTGACAGGAAGTGTGAGTGGAGAGAAGAGCCATAGGAGCGAGCACAGCAGACTTACTAAAGGGATTCAAATAATAAGACTTTTTTAAAACATAAATAAATGTGGTTTGGAGAATGTTAATTGAGTAGATGTGTATAAGGTGGGAAAAAAGCTGAGGGTTTTGTAATGCATTAATATCATTTCAACTTGAACGGGCACAGTGGCCGGATCTAAATGGGGACACCTGGCATTGCTATCGCAGGAATATGCAGGATCCTGACAAGATTGCCAGAACACCCCATGTGAACGAAGCCTAACAGTAACTTTTTACATAATCCGCATTATATGTTAGATTGACCTAGCGATACAAATGCAGAAACTCCATAAAGGCAAATCAATATCTAAAATAGTGTTTCCTAGTAGCATATAAACTTACAATCTCAAAAACAGCAGCTTCTGCATTCATGCAAAACATGGTTTTGAGAAGGTGCACTGCGGGAGAAAACACACTACCAGCTGTGGCTAAAGAGAGATTAACTTTACCTGAGGCCAACTAAGCTCACTGCAGGCTTCAGAGCAGTAATCTGCCATATACATTTACCAGGTAGAGCAGATAAAAAATTACATATTTATAACTTTTATAGAAGAGTAACTGCGACCAGGCTGATAGAAGCCAGCGGGTTACTTTCAAGGATTTTTTCATTACATAAGATTTACCAAGTGTTGCTAGTAAAGTTATGCCATACTAAAACAATTGGTAATTCTATAATAACAAGCTGAACTGTTTAAACAGCATTGTGAAGACCAAGGCACTAATAAAACAAGTCGGGGATTAAAGTCCTAGAAAATAATCAGGGTTGAGTTATAAAAAAATAAATAAAAATGAAATGTTAACAAATGCTGATTAAAAATTGTAAAGTATATGACACAATTGCAACTGCCTAGAGAATGACAACAATTAAAACTCAGTACCCGAGTTAAAATTTCTTTAGTCAAGAAGAAAACAAGAGGTAAAGAAAAACACTAAGGAAGGCACAGACCCACTCCCGACATGGCATAAACCATCCACTAGACAACCATAACACAGACACTTAAAAAAGAGAAGGCAGAGTAAGCCATCAGATGGCGGGGTGGATCCTGACAATACTGTCGGGATCTTTTTCCTGGCCACAGTGTGGCTCTGTGCTGACAGCACATAGCGGGTAATAGCTCCTTATATGCTGAGTTTGGGGTCACAGAAGGTCATAGTAAATGTCCCCCTGTGACCCTAAAGAGAATTATGGGCAAACCTGCTGTTTCTCTGGAGCAGGCATTTGTGCACACAGCAAGCTATTCTGGACAATTTAAAAGTGAAAGTGGAAAAGGACAAAGGGGGCAGGTTCAGTTTCCCTTCAATAACATACAATACAGCACAAAAGCCCCAAGATCTCCCACCTTTTGTTAGGAGAGTCAGTGTTCAAATCTAGTTTACAACTGATTAGATTTGCTGGCATGGTAAAAACAGGGTTAAAGCCCTACTTCAGGCACAATAATCTTATAGGTGTTCAGTAAGTTGTATAATGCCTTTGCTATAATGCCACCAGCCATAATCTGCACTTCTCACAAATCATTATCAGGTATACATACGAGTGGAAACCCATCTACTGCTGAACTTCTCTGCCTGCTCCAGGTATAGCGCTGCAGGTCCCCTAGACCTCAGCATTGTGGTCACATCTTCGTCCCTCTCTCCTCATGGTCAATAACAAAACCGAGCCTGAGGCCACTCTGCTGCAGTCACTGTCCAGGTATTCTGATAGCTGCAGGTGCCGGCTGTTTGTTTACAATAGCCTGCAGGTGACTATTAATAGTGCTAATGCAGAAATATACTGTATGTGTGGCTAGTTTTAAAATAGTTGAAAGAATAGAGTGAAGCACTTGAAAACCTGACAGAAAATGCCCGCTAAAAAAGTACAGTACTGTAGGTAAGATGCCATACTGTATACTAGGCTTACGGAAAGTTTGGATTTAGAAGTTATTTTAGTGTTAGCAGTAAAAGTTGCATGATCTAGTGAGGAGGTGCCTCAGTGAGGTTAACATATGTGTATGTATATTTTGTTACTCCTGGACACAGAAAAATATCCTAAAATGAACATTTCTAATTAACCACTACCAGAAGGAAAGCTGCAAACAAGATCATAAACCTCTGCAGTTAGGCAGGCCCCTGTTAACCTCACTGAGGCACATGCTCACTAGATCATGCAACTTTTACTCCTAATTTGTAGGCAAGATAATTTGCCTTGACAGTTTGGAAATTGCTTTGTGAGATTTATTATTGCAAAGCACAACAATAGACATTTGTAAATTTCACTTGGCCACACTATAATCACTGAGTGACCTGCCTAACAGGTAGCATACTATTATCATCCATGCCTGTCTCACCTCTGTATTCATTAGCCCAAATCAAGTGAGTGAGCAGCTAAGGATGACACCTTGAAGCCAGTAACTAAGGCGCAAAAATAAATTAAGGATAACTAAACCTAGAATAAAAATGTAATTCATTGAAACATACCAGTCATTAGATGTGGTGGCTGCATTAGTTTTAAATTTTTTCACTCTAAAAACATTTCCAGCAAGCACAGAAAATACCTCTTGATCTCATCAGAAATGCCTCATCTCTGTCCCTTTCGGTGAGCTGCACTGACAGCAAAAACAAGCATATCTCTTTGAATCCCCCATATCATGGAGATAAACGAAGGCAGCCATACACATACATTATGGCCACTGACAGGTGAATTGAATAACATAGATTGTCTCATTACGATGGTACCTAGAAGTGGGTGGGATCTATTAGACAGCAAGTAAACATTTTGTCCCTGAATTTGATGTGTTGGAAGCAGAAAAAAATGGGCAAGCCTAAGGATTTGAGCGACTTTGACAAGGTCCAAATTCTGAAGGCTAAGTGACTGAGTTAGAGCCAGGGGCAGAACTACTGCCGGTGCAGGCGGTGTGGTGGGGGGGACACAATAGGTTTTGCTCGCAGTGGGGGCTTTAAAGTTAACCTGTAATGGATAGTGAATGGTACCTTCTTAGGTGTCGTCCATCATCCCTGTGCGAGGGTGCAAATTTCCACACTTCCTGGTAGCATCAAAGGCTTGCTGAACCCTCCTATTAACCCTTTAGCCAATAAAGCTTTCAAAGATATAGTGTCAGAGGCAAGCAGAAGAGCTCTTGACACTGCTTGTGCCGAAATGTGCATGTTACAGATGATGGAGAAGGCATCTTGGGGTACGTGCAGACTTTGCAGTTCCATTGGTTACCAACAGATTTATTTAAAAGAAACCTAGAGCAAGAAAAATAGAAAAGGCTGCCATTGCTGATCTCTGCGTATGAAAGTGCTGATTTATCTGGCTGTCATTGACCCATTAGCTTCAATAATTTGAATCACTGACACACAATAAGTATGTATCTCAGGTGTCCTTTTACAATGCAGCACAATGCAAAGCAAAAAGTATTTGCATGCGTACATCATGGTGCTCTATAAGTACACTGTATATGTGTATTGGGCTGCAGTTAAGAAATGCAGTGCATTATCACAGACATTATTGTGTAAATGACATGGACTTTATACTTTAACCAAAGTGGGGAAAAAAGTTTCATATATTAGGGGAAATTTGTGAAAATGTCAAACCTTCACATGTACTGTTCGCTAAAATAAATAATTCCTATGGCAGCAGTCTTTGTCACGATCTGGATCAGGCCAGTAGTTGAAACAGCAGGCAAAGTAGTAGTCAAACAGGCAGAGTTCGGTACACAAGCAGACAGTAGGGCTAGCATCTATCTTTTACTATGAAGCATCTGATCTATTCTTAGTTTAAAGTAAAAAAACACCTTTAAAAGATATTTGATCGTATTGTAGCCATCGTTTTGTGAATGCTGTACATCAGTCTTCAAAAAGGTTGATAGCAAGTCTGAATTAGGTACTTATACTAGTTGCATCTAAAATACATGTAATATTTTTTTACAAACACATAACTGCATTAATTGGTGTGTTTTTTTTATAGTTGTGTGCTGTTACTTTATGTAATTAGGAAAGTGGATTATAATGGGGAACGTTACACTGTAATGTTCCCTATTATAATCTATTTCTCTGATTACATGATTACAGACAGGCCTCTGTTCTTTTAAAGTTTGAGACTACGTTAGAATGTGTGACCGGTGACGTGGTCACACATTTTAACGTAATCTCGCCCAGTTTTTCGGCGATGGAATAGGTGAAGCATTCCAACGCTTTCTGTGCTGTTCCAGGGCAGATCGGCATCGCAAAACGCATGTGCAGGAGAACCGATCTGCCCTGGAACAGCTGATCGGTCCTGAAATGTCACTTCTCTCCAACTGCCAAGTGACATTTCAGGACCGATCAGCTGTTCCAGGGCAGATCAGTTCTCCTGCACATGTGATTTGCTATGCCGATCTCGAACAGCTTGGAAAGCAGTGGAATGCTTCACCTATTGGCGGTCACAGATTCCACTCCCGAAAAACTGGGCGGGATTGCGTTAAAATGTGTGACCACGTCACCGGTCACACATTCTAACCTAGTCACAACCTTTGATAGAACACCGCCATCAGGGGGGTATGGCTGGTACCCATGTGAGGGGTCTGGGCAGCCTGAGGGGCCTCTTACATGGGTATCAACTGTACCGGGACGGCATGGCAGAGGTGACAGGGGAGGGGGTGGAGGAGGCCGGGCCCCAGCAGCAGCAGGTAAGAAGAGTTGGGAGGAGGTACAGGGAAAGGGACCCCGACGACCAGACCAGCCCACCTGGGACCCTGCAGAGCCCACCATAGAAAGTCTCAGGTGGGCTATGCAGGATCTATGGTGTAAGTCCAGCATGCTACTGCATTATTAGAGACCGCTGGGGGGGGGGTGGAGTCCAGTGTGATCCGCTCCCGCAACACCCCCCATCTTGGGAGGGGGGCCCAAGATGAAAACTTGCACCAGGGCCCTTTGGTTAATAGGTCTGCCACTAGTTAGAGCAACTCCAAAACTGCAGCTCTTGTGGGATATTCCTGATCTGCCAGGGTCGGGACCTAACCAAAAGCGGTCCAAGGAAGGAAAACCAGTGAACTGGCAACAAATTAATGGGCAGCTAAGGATCATTGATGCACATGGGAAGCAAAAGCTGGCCCGTGTAGTCCAATTCAATAGAACAGCTACTGTAGTTCAAATTGCTGAAAAAGGTAATGCTGGTTCTGATAGAAAGGAGTCTGAACAAAGTTTTTTGTGCAAAAACATTGCGTTTTTTTTGTGTATGGGGCTGTGTAGCCACAGATCGGTTATGCCGATCCATGTCTACTGCAAAAGGGCCTACCAAGGGCATGTGAGCAGCAGAACTGAATATAGGCATATACAGTCCTGGCCAAAAGTTTTGAGAATTAAACAAATATTAATTTTCACAAATTCTGCTGCTTCAGTTTGTATGATGGTAATTTGTTGACGAGGACAAGGCTGGAGACCATTCTGTTATGCTGATTGAGTTAGAATAACAAACTGGAAGCTTTAAAAGGAGGGTGATGCTTGAAATCATGGTACTTCCTCTGTTAACCATGGTTACCTGCTAGGAAACACGTGCAGTCATCATTGCTTTGCACAAAAAGGGATTCACAGGCAAGGATATTGCTGCTGCTACTAAGATTGCACCTAAATCAACCATTTATCGGATCATCAAGAACTTCACGGAGAGAGGTTCAATTGTTGTGAAGAAGGCTTCAGGGCGCCTAAGCAAGTCCAGCAAGCACCAGGACTGTCTCCTAAAGTTGATTCAGCTGCGCACTGGCACCACCAGTGCAGAGCTTGCTCAGGAATGGCAGCAGGCAGGTGTGAGTGCACCTGCACGCACAGTGAGGCGAAGACTTTTGGAGGATGGCCTGGTGTCAAGAAGGGCAGCAAAGAAGCCACTTCTCTCCCAGAAAAACACCAGGGCCAGACTGATATTCTGCAAAAGGCACAGGGATTGGACTGCTGAGGACTGGGGTAAAGTCATTATCCCTGATGAATCCCCCTTTCCAATGGTTTGGGGCATCCGGAAAATACCTTGTCCGGAGAAGAAAAGGTGAGCACTACCATCAGTCCTGTGTCATGCCAACAGTAGAGCATGCTGAGACCATTCATGTGTAGGGTTGCTTCACATGAATGGCAGTGGGCTCACTCACAATTTTGCCTAAGAACACAGAATAAAGAATGGAACAAAAAACATCCTCCAAGAGCAACTTTTCCCAACCATTCAAGAACAGTTTGGGGACGAACAGTGCCTTTTCCAGCATGACGGAGCTCCTTGCCATAAAACAAAAGTGATAACTAAGTGGCTTGGGGAACAAAACATTTTGGGTCCATGGCCAGGAAACTCCCCAGACCTCAATCCCATTGAGAACTTGTGGTCAATCCTCGAGACCGGTGAACAAAAACCCCCCCACAAATTCTGACAAACTCCAAGCATTGATTATGCCAGAATGGGCTGCCATCAGTCAGGGTGTGGCCCAGAATTTGATGGACAGCATGCCGGGGCGAATTGCAGAGGTCTTGAATAAGAAGGGTCAACACTGCAAATATTGACTCGCATAATATTGATTTGCATAAACTTAATGTAATTGTCAATAAAAGCCTTTGACACTTATGAAATGCTTGTAACTATACTTCAGTTTACCAGAGTAACATCTGACAAGATGATCATAAAACACTGAAGCAGCAGACTTTGTGAAAATGAATATTTGTGTCACTCTCAAAACTTTTGGCCAGGACTGTATGTAGTCTACAAATGGCGTTCTCCATAGATACACTAGAGAAGTTAGTGTTGCCACCCAGGAATGGTAAGTGTGTTGTTTGCAAGATGTCCAGCAGAAAAAGCAAAAACAAAATAAAACGAATGCGGCAGTCACTTCATCTAAGGATCAGTAAACTGCAGAACTAACATTCTGCCTTTGGGTTTAGATATACTATAAACCATTCTAGTGTAAAGTGAAAAATGCAGGCCTGCAGCAGGCAGTCAATATGCAGACAAAGTGGAACTATAAATGGGTAAATATTTATAGCCGTTGATATGCTTCCCCCCCCC
>NW_017306690.1:43185-43601 GCF_000935625.1 Nanorana parkeri | reverse complement strand
AAATTTTGATACCGTTTGTATTTCCCCCCCCCCCCCCCATCCGACAGCCCTGTACAGAACAGCATTTGCATCCTTCAGAACAGAAAGGGGCAGACAGCTTGATTCCACTTTCTCACCTGAATTCCTGGAGGAACTGTAAGATTAAAAAAACTTATACAAGCTGGCAAGTTAGGAGATGGGTTTTTACTAGAAAATGCACCCACTGACAGTTATGGATATTAAGCAAGTCATCTGCTAACTGATGGACAGTTATCCTTTAATTTACAGAATCTGATTTCCAAAAAAAAAAGTTTCTGGATATTTTAAGATCCCCGTAAATTATTGGAGACTCAAAAGATAAACAGCAAACAAACGATTTCCCTTTCAAGCAAATAAAAACTCTATGATAGAGATAGATGATATTTATTAAAGATGCA
>NW_017306690.1:6636-43167 GCF_000935625.1 Nanorana parkeri | reverse complement strand
AATAAAATGTAGTTAATACAGGGCGGCTAAAAACAGCTTTTAGAATAAAGACATTTAGATATTATTCCAAAAAATGTTTTTAGTTGACATTTTGGTGGAGGTTTTAACATTAAGGTACAACCCAGTAAGCAGGCATTAATTCAATCACATCTATAATCACTGAATGTCAAACATAAGAGGCACACACACAGTGTAGTTCAGTAAACAAAAAGGGGTGGGGAAAAGGGGTGTAAATTGGGTTTGGGTGGGAAAGAGACATGTGAGTGTTGTGGCTGAGGGGTGTTTGAGAGGCTGTCAAAAAAGAATAAACGTAACCAGAACAAAATAGGCACCTAAAACATACAAAGTTATTATGCCCTTCGACTGAGAACGAAGGGATTTAAAGGATACTAAAATGCGTGCAATATTCTTTGTAATGTTAAAAAATGTTTAATTTGTTGCAAAAGGTCTGATAAAATCTAAAAGCTGATGAATTTAATAAGAACACAAACATGAAATCAATATTGCTAATAATAGACCTGCAGATTAGCACCGCAGACTGAAAAAGAAAATCCTGTTCTTTCACAGTCCTGAGGTATTGTGTGTCTGGAGTGGAAATAGGGCAGTGCATGTGGGGGTTGTTAGCCTTAGGAAATGTCCATTCTGCAATGCCTGCAGGATTTAAAAGACAACAAAATGCACAGATTAACACATTTACAGTACAAACATCCTTCTGCCTCTAGCAGGCCTGGTGTCATGTTTGCCCACTCCTCCTCTAGGTTGGGTAAGAGAAACACACTTATTTTGGATTTACTCAGGGAAACCTCCAGTTCAGCTACCACACCATAAATATTTCGTCTGTTATAGAGCACCTCATACACATCACATCAAAGAACGTATAACCAGAACAAGCTGTGTAAAAACTTGTAGATGGCTATACCGAGATTAAAAAGTAGAAAACACTTTATTAGCAAACTACTAGCCCTGCACTTTACTTCACAATTAGAATGAATATAAATATTTACTCAAAGAAAAATATTTAACATTAGACAGTGTTAAGACGGTTTACTTTGCTACATCACACAACATGTGTGCCACAACAATTACAAATAAAAATATAGTAATCTTTATATATCGATATATTTACATACATATGGGCACAATCAACTTTGTTCAATCCACTTAAAAATCTTTTATAAGACATTAGTCCTGAATGCTGAAAGAAGTCAAATGAATTTATGCTTGGGCATTAATTCCGACATGATTTTATATTTTTGGAACAGAAGCATTTTTGGCTTCAATATATGCTCATATAAACAGTAAACGGTCAACTTAATAAGCATGGTATTTACAAATCTATTATACACACACACACTATATTCTATGTTTACCAAGTAGAATGAATCTACCATTTGTTTACAATTGTTAAGGCTCATAAAAGCTACTCCTGACCTATGCCAGACACATGCTACACATTTCCAGGCCAGAAATCTCTGTATGGTACAAGTCCCTTAGAAGCCTGGAAATACTTAATGAGATCAAAGCTTCCCTCCTCTGCCTTCTTTCTTAACTACTAGCCCCAGAACAAAGAAAAGAGCATGTTTTAAACTTCTCAATAAGTCACATTTCTTGAAAATATCTCCACAACTAATTCAATTTTAGAGTTACAAAAAATGTTTTTCATGTGGGTTGGCACATTCAAACAACATGACATTCAAAAGTTGTATTTAATTATAGGAAGTTTGCATAATGTTACAAAAGGAACATCCAGTAATCTTGCATGGGTTTTGTATTTAGCTAGAAAAAGGAGATAGATGCTTCACCAAGAATGACGGTTCTTGAGACATCTGTATGTTCTTCGAGCCGAGATCTGCATAGGGCTTCTCTTCAACTGAGCAGCATGTGTGTTAACAGTACACAAGCAATACTCATGTTTCCTTTTCACCACAAAAAAAGGAGGAAAAAAACCAAAAAACTATGCTGGTCTTTAAAAACTAGGGAAATCTGTGTTTGCAATAACAATCACTTTGAAGGATCAAAGGCACTTGTTATATATCCACCTGAAGAAAATCTGGGTGTCTCTATCTTTGCCAGATCATCACAACCAACTGTCTAAATGAAAGCACTGATTGCATTGAGTAGCCGAGTGTGTTCACCCTTTGGTTAGCACACTCTTAGAAATGCTGTATGTACTGCAACACACATTTGAGTGGGAGGGAAAAAAAAGTTTTATCTGGAGAAAAGCAAAAAAAGAACCTGTCCTAATATAAAGATCAGAAGAGACAGATAAATCACACAGAGGAAAAAAGCAAACAAAAACAGAAGATCTGAACGCTGTCTGTATGGTATTAATGTTAATTTGATTGGAAGCAGATGGAACAACATTACAACCCTACCGGTGAACCTCAAAGTCTAAACAGGAAACAGGAATCCTACTGGCTAGAAAGAGCTGTTTTCTTAATCATTCTCAGAAACTCACAATTTTGTTTTATTTGCAATCACAAGCAGCATTGCTTTTCCTGCCTTACAAACTATTAAATATAAGGGATCTCTAAACCCATTTTAACATGCACAAAACCAAGTTGTTACATTTTAATTTACCTTGCATTACAAAGCCAATACAATGTAAATTAAAATGTTTTAACACTACAAGCAGAACAAAAACATGAACTGAAACTAATAACCCCTCCTCAAAGCATGAAACATTGCAAAACAAATATAAAACGGTCAGAGCTTAAGCTTTCCTATACCTGAAACAAAATGAGCTAAGACTTCAGAGTTTAGAAAGGAGCTCAGCAAGAGGCATAAAATGAAAAAACACATCCAAGTCATCTTACCGTTTTCCCATTGTAATAGTACATCAAAGAATTACTGGCTACTCCAGGCACAGGGTACGCACAATACATGTTGTTACAAAAGATGTTCTCTGTAGCAGTTAAAGTGCACTTCTTCAATCCCAGAATACATCCACCCGATCAAACAGTAATTCCACCAGTACTACGCTTACACAGGCGACACATGGATGTACTCAGAAGAAACTTATGCAAAGCAGGGCTAAACCATCCCACACAGAAAAAAAAGGGGAGGGCAACATACAGTAATCTCTTTCAACCTTGCTTACACCCACATTTGTGCAGTGGTAATGTCTGCTGGAAAGATATCAGGAGAATGAACACACTGTTTCACAACATCAAAGTGATTTTCACGTGTATAAAAAGGGCTAAACAGTCTATAGTTTGTGCACAAATATTAGTTAGCAAGAGGAATAGATGGGTAAATCACTGCCTTGTTAATCTCTCTCTTTTTAATTAAACTCTAGCACTTGTGGCAGCTGGGACATAGCATGTTATAGAACTGCAACACTACCATCTGGTAGGGTCTGACTGAGCCATCAGCCTTTTAACAGCTAAACACTAAAACTGGGAAATTCAGCCTGCCTCCCCATGTTAAAAAAGATTATCACCAGCAACATATTTTATGCATTCTGTATAATACTGGGGAGCTCTGTTCCCAAATACTTTATAGCACTCTGAAAACTTGAACATAGACAAACAATGCTGTTTGTATGCTATGCACAGGAAAAAAAAACCTCTGCATGCATATTATCCATTCACAGGTATGCAATCGTTCAGAATTGTTGTAATACCAACAGTTCTGGACACGTTTGTACAAGAAGGGGTTAAAATGACAGAACACAGTTTATCAGATTAGGCATAGATGTAATATTTAACATCCTTTACTACAAAGTACAGTAAGTATTTTACAGACAGATTATTTTAAGACGCACTTGAACTAAACACATGCAAACCGTAACAAATAATAAAAAAAGTTTTTGCAAATTCTGCCCGTCTTCTGCTAATTCAAAAGGAGATTTTATGGGTCCATTTATATTACAATGCTGTACGCCACAATGTGTTAAAATGAGTGGGATGCAACACACCTTAACGCATGAGAAAAAAAGTGTGAACTGCATTTTTATTTGCAGTGAAGTACAAAGCATACTGTGAGCAGACAGAATCTGGAGCAGTTGTGTATGGCAACCAATCAGCCTTGCTCTTTTATTTTCAAAGTTTAACTGAACAAACTAAAGAGGGAATCTGATTGGTTGCTACAGACATTCAGGCTGCTCCAGTTTTGATACATTTCCGTGTGCTGAGGTGCACTGGGGCATTGGAATGCCTTTCAAAATGCATTGTGGGAAAGCAGCCCATTTATTTTCTATTGGCTACCAATGCACCACAACATGGGTTTTATTGTATCAGGAGCTTTTATTTTTTCCAGTACCGCATACTACAATGCACTGATGGTTCACATCTGCGTGTTACAGTGACCTAGATAAAAAATGGACCCGTGCACTAAGGGGTTCTAAACACCTGTTCATGAAGCCAAGGGAAAGGCCCCCACCCACTGACTACAGAAAAGGCCCAAACAGCTTAGGCACTGGTTAGAAATGGTAATGAAAACTGGGGATTCCTTTAGTCACATCATAGAGTGAAGTAGCAAAGAAAAGGAGTTATGTAAGCGCAGTCACAAGCCTTCCTGCTGCATACATGTAATGTCTGTAAAGCATTTTGTAGCACAACAGTGGAGTGAAAAGACTATTAGAAATGTTTTGTATACAAGGCCAAAGAACAAAATATTTCACCTAGTCTAGAAATCCTATCGTGTATCAATTATGTAATGCCTAAAGCAGGCCATACACTGTGCGAACCTGGATGAAAATCGCGCAGTGGATGACCCCTGCTGGCACCCTTCCGACCTACATCTTTTGATTAGAAAATCTTTGGTTAAACAATGATGGCAGCCAATCAGCTGCTGCACTGTTCTAGTATTCTGACACCGTCAGAATACAGAGGACACAGCATGAGATTTGTCCATCCATGCGGTTTGGTAATCGATTATACTTAACAGTGAATGGCCAACTTTACTGGCAGTCTGCCGAATGACAAGTGAAAGAGGTCATATACTACAGCTTCCAGTCAACATTTGTATTACCTACTTGAACAGTTCTTTCAAGTAGGTAATAAAACAGTTACATGTAAACATATTTAAATTCGACTTCTTCACTGTGCTCCAAATT
Source organism: Nanorana parkeri (assembly GCF_000935625.1). Classification (NCBI taxonomy): domain Eukaryota; kingdom Metazoa; phylum Chordata; class Amphibia; order Anura; family Dicroglossidae; genus Nanorana; species Nanorana parkeri. Next base: position 38,108 of record NW_017306690.1, on the reverse strand, counting down.
TCATATGTTACACCATGTGCAATAACGCTTATGTAGTTCCCCACATACCAAAAAGTTAAACCCTTTTCTGCTATTTTTTTTAAACCTAACATTTTACATATTGAAAGTGCATTTTCACTTTCACTAAAATTCTGATAAAATTGCTACCATTTTATAATTTAACAAAAATGACCTTTACATTGTAATCTGCATGCAGCAATGATTTTCAAAACAGAGCCAAAGAACACATTATCGGGGTCCATAAAATATGATGAACTGTGGGAAATCTGTCTTATTTTTGTGCAAAAACTCGCATACAAATCCCATTTCCTGTTTGTGGGATAGAATAACTACTTTTCCCACAGGGCTGCACAGAGCTGGAAGTCAAATTATAGGCATGTTCTGCAACAGGAGTTTCATTGTTAAGACCATTTTATAGCTGAAGTGATACAAATGACACTCCTTTTCATATAATAAAACACTGGCCTTCGTTTTAAGCAGAGAAACATGGAAAGATTAACATTAAAGGAGAGCTATGAGGTGAGTGCTTTTCACTCACCTCATAGTTTTAGCCAACCGGTGACAATGAGACTGTCACAGGTCGGCTCAGTAGATCGGGAAGTGAGCGAACACATACGGGCGTTTTCTCACTTCTCGATCCTGTCACAGCTCTCTGCCATGACAGGGGAGTGGCTGGATTCCCCCCTGCCCGCTCCTCCAGCGCTGACTGGCGGAACGGACGGGGGATGGGGCGGGTACAGCTGGCTCTGCCTCTAGATAGGCAGAGCCAGCTGTGACTCACACAGCTGGGCGGATCCAGACATAATTGTCGGGATCCGCTTCAGCTGCGGCGTCTCAGTATATATACTGAGTTTAGGGTGACGGGAGGACGCTAGTTTGTGTCCTCCTGTTACCCTAAGGAGAACTATGGGGAAAAGCCCTAACCCCATAGTTATCCTTTAAAGTCTTCAAAGAGAAGCAAGACTTTGAATGCTCACCGAGATCCCTGCAAAATATAGTTCATCTGAAAGGGATTTTTTTTTCTCTCGACAAAATTAAACATATATTTTAATAATTTGGAAGGAATCTCTTTTCTTTTGGAATATAAACTGCTGATCAACAAAAAGCAAAGAAAAGAGGAACATTTGCTTTGTTCATAGCAACCAGATTACACGTATAATCCTCACTATGCATGTTATATAGGGAAAGTTTAAACTTGACTCGACATGAAAAGCATTCCATCGCCGAAACATTTGCTTCAGTATTCCAATATTCTTAACGTAGCTCAGATTTTTTTTTTTATAAAGAAAACCCAAGTCAACATATTGTCTTTTAGTCATACTTCAAACCTATGCATTTGCATAATATTGCTTTTTTGCAAATGTTATTGGTTTTGGTAGGTGTGTTGTCATGTATCAACGCAAAAAAAAAATACAAAAAATTGGAATGCAGTGCACTTTACAACACAGCAGTAAACCTGCACCATTAAAACAATGTCTAACCTGTGTACACACATTCATTTGCATTAAAATATATAAAAATTATTTGCAAGAACTCATGTTTTTTTCAATTTTCATTCACTACATTTCTTAATTCAAAAATATTTTAAGCTGCCTACAAAGTAATTGAATTATTTCCTCCGTCTAGCACAAGGCCAGGGTTAATCTCTTGACCAGTCTGACACATTAAATCAGCTGGAAACTGGGTTGACTTTTTAAACTTTATTTCAGACACCATGTCGTCAGCAAAGTAGCAATGAACTGACCTGCACTCCCTAACCTGAATTGTTTCCATTCACAACCCAACACTGTGCGGCTAAACAAACTGTGTGTTTCTCTGAACACAAACAGATTACATGGTCTGACGCACAGGGATCTGATGTCTAATTACAGATTGAAGACTGTTAACTTGCTTACAGTCCCAGGTGGGTGGTGTACAAGGTAGCAGTTAAGAATAGAAGGACATTTTGTGAGCATCTCCCAGCAATTTACATTCTTCATGAAATCATGGTTTTGTCACCTTGTTGTTCTACTCATATAAAAAGTAAAGAAGAAACTGTCACTGTCTCCTAAAGCAAAAGTCCATCATTAAGTTGACCACACGCATTACAATTTGACTCTAAAATCTCTTTATAGTATAAGGGCCTCCTTGATCAGATCCAAATCAAATGTATTAGGTAGTTCTACATATTACATAGTTTTGTCAAATTAAAAGGAGATTTTACAGAGATTGTACAAACAGATTTCAATGTGTATGACCTGCTTAACAGCAGATGGAACAGATAAAAGCTTATTAAAAAGGAAAGCCTCTTCTTGCCTCTCTCTCTGATTAAGTTACAGGCTTGACTTTCCTCAAATATGACAAAGTTTGCAAAGTAAAAGATTAAATGTGTGACGCTCACGACTTTACAATATCATTATAACCAAAGCTAAAAACAATTGAAAGATCTGGCCAGCGACTGTTTCGCATGCAGCCGTGAGTGCCACTGGTTTAAATATTTTTCTTTGCCAACTGAATTACTTTCATTTTGAGAATGTGAGCGGAGAGACCAGACCTGAATACAGGTGTGTTTTACGGGGTTTCCTGTTGCAATCTCTCCTTTACAGTGGTTGTAGTCTGCCTGATTAACTCAGAAATGTATCTTTGCACTTTATGAAAAAGCCCTGCCAACTACAATTCTGCTGTCCCATAACACAGCCCTAGTGACTGCAATGACAGTTTACAAAGCTTAGACATGAAGTGAAGTAAAATAGCCTAGGTGTTTTTGTAGCTTGAAGCTTCAAAACACTCAACACAAGAAATCCCATTGTTTTCTACGGTCCCTGATCACACCTGAGCATTTTGTCTCTTGGAGAAAAATGCCTGTACCTCCAAGTACAGGAGCTTCATGCTAAATGCCTGAATTTCACTGGACATTATTGAATCTGGGATTCAACAGGTGAATGGCAAGCAGCAGGTCTTGGCACAAAGCAACTCATTTTTACTTATACATAAGTGAAGGCCCCACGTACAGCTCAATCTAGGTCCTTAATGGCAAAGTTATGTAAGCCACTAGAATAATAACGTCTTTAGAAGAGATCAGATGGACTCTTGTATCCCAGGGACTATTATGACATTATAGGTTTGCTTTGACAGAAGTTTGGTACTGACAGGAAGAGATATCTCTTTATATGACCAGTGCTCCAATGTGTATTTTTCTTTAGATATTTGTCTTATGGTTTATGCCTAAGGCTATACCCACTGCCAGAAATCAAACTGCATCTCAAAGGAATCGAAAATCCTACTATTCATCTTTGCAACAGGGTTTATTGACAATGCGGTACAGTACATATATTATAAGCAGAAATGTAGGCACAAAAGCTGAACTAGAGATACATTTCAACCAATGCCTGCATAACCTTTGTGTCAAGACTCTAATTAGTCACAATTACTTTAAATAACAAAAAATCTACTGCAGAAAATCAACCTTTCAATTTCAAATGTAAAACTATAAATGTAAACTACTTACACATTTTTCAAACAACAATATTTGCACATAAATTAACAATCACAATACCTCTTAATACCCGCAACTCAATTCATTTCTGAAGAAGCACAAAGCCAACAATTGTACTGTGACTATACAGGCAAAGGGTTAACGTTTCCAAACTGCTAGTTCTATTTGAATTACTCTTCAGAACTGCAATGAAAATCAATTGTCGTGTAAGCTTACTGTCACTAAAGAGTATTAAATTCCATCCCCACTAAACTCAACCACCCAACCTCAAGCACTCAGGAAGACTAAATTATTCATATAATCCTAGACTGCCATTTACTAGGCCTTGATGTTTCCAGAATAAGCTAAAGGAATAGTCTATCCAAACCCACAAAGCAATGCAGGAGAACAGTAGTTTTGCTACCATGTTCCAGTCTCTCTAGGAATGTAATTAACTGGATGGCCACAAAACATTAATATAATCACACTAAAAATACAACCTAAATGCCTCATTTCCTGCTCATGTACATTTGTAAAATCCCTTTTCTCAGCAATAAATTAAAAAAAACATGTTTGATATTTGTCCTAAAGTCATAACAATTGCCTGTAGATTGGAAATAATGTGAAGGGTATGTAAAGGTTAAACAAAATTTAGGAGTCACAGCCCCTTTCAGGAATTTATTACTGATAAGAGTCCCCACAGGGGAGGTTCATACCTCTATTTCTGATGACCATTATCACTGGGACATACTGTAGAGTGATAAGAAATCCAACATTTGAGTGCTCTAAGCAGAGCAAAAGGTGAGGAAAACTCTTCTAACTAGCATACCTGCTCCTATGACAACTCTCTAAAGATAGGAAATGAATTCTGTTCTCATTAAAGTAGTATATAACTCTCAAACGTTTTTCCAATAATCCACATCAAACAAATGTAAAGCAATGCTTTGCTGAGCAATGCATATTTTTGTCCAAACACTTCCAATCATCATGTTTCTGAACAGCTGCTTCCAAATCTCTTAGCTCCCCTTCCCTGAACTTCCTGTCCAGTACAAGATCACAAAGGACAGTGCAGACTCGAGCAACTGTTCATCTACTAGCTTGTAAAAAGGAGGGAGAAGAGGGGGGCAGGAGGGAGAAGAGGGGGGCAGGAGGGAGGGGAGTGTCTTGATTTGCTTGTCTGTGCGTTTGTGGAGACCCACACAACTTACTAGCACACACAAGGGTGACTACATAGCACTCATCTTGAGAAAGGGGTCACTCTAAAACAGGTTATCGAGACCAGTGCTCAGGGGACCAGCTGATTCTCCAGGAAACTAAAAATGTTAAACATCAAGGAGCAGCATTTGTTGTAAGTGATTTCTTCAGCATTTGAAATAGTTTAAAAATCCTTTTGACTTCCTCAAGAACTGGCCGAAATCCGCACATTTATAATAAGCTATACACAGAAGCAAGGTTTAAAAGCATTAACACATTTGAAAAACTGACTTTTTTTTTTACACTCAGCTCTCACTTGGGTGGGGGTAGAAGGAATGTAGTGCTATTAATGTGAATTGTATGAAGGGGATAATAAGATTTTTGTACATACTGTAAAATGTTTTCCTTAAAGTCCATTGAAGGACACAAGAGAAGTAATAAGTAATCATTATGAAGTAATCATAAATGACTGGGTTATGCAGCTGCCTTCGGGTATATTCCCTATAGATCCACCCACAGCTGCGCTGCTTCAGTTTGAGGATCAAGCATTACATAGGACCAAGGGACCAAGAATACAGAGGGTAGGACATGTGCACTTAAATGGACTCCAAGAAAAAGATTTTAATGGTAGATTTTATAATTCATTGGGAGACACAGGAGAAGTGGATATCATAGATGACTGGGACATCAAAAAGCAATACCACTAAGGGATGGGCAATAGCCACACCAAATTAACATAGAATGTTTTTAAAAAGAATAAGTCACAGGTATAAATGTCCCTGTGACTTACACTGTGTATATATATCAGTGTATATACACTGATCACCCATAACATTATGACCACCTGCCTAGTATTGAGTAAACCCCCCCTTTTTGCCCCAAAACAGCCCTGACCCGTCAAGGCATGGACTCTACTAGACATCTGAAGCTATTGCTGTGTTATCTGGCACCAGACCCTTAGTAGCAGATCTGTTAAGTCCTGTAAGTTGCAAGGTGGGGTCTCCATAAATTCGACTTGTTTTGCTAGCACATTCCACAGATCGTCGAATGGACTGAGATCAGGAGAATTTGGGGTCCAAGTCAACACCTTGAACTTGAATGGTGCGGCAGCACCATTATCCTGCTGAAAGAAGCCACTGCCTTCAGGGATTGCCAACTTTCTATCGGAACCAGCATTAACTTTTTCAGCAATTTGAGCTACAGTAGCTATTCTACTGGATCTGACTACACAGACCAGCCTTTGCTCCCCACGTGCATCAATGAGCCTTGGCCGCCCATGACCTGTCGCGGGTTCACCGGTTTTCCTTCCTTGGACCACTTTTGGTAGGTCCAGACTACTGCACACCAGGCACATCCCACAAGAGCTGCAGTTTTGGAGTTGCTCTGATCCAGTTGTCGGGCCATCACAATTTGGGCCTTGTCAAAATTGTTCAGATCCTTAGGCTTGCCCATTTTTCTGCTTCCAACACATCAACTTCAGGGACACAATGTTCACTTGCTGCCAATGTATCCCACCCACTTCCAGGTGCCATTGTAACAAGATAATCAATGTTATTCAATTCACCTCTCAGTGGTCATGATGTTATGGCTGATCGGTGTACGTACATATACAGTCTAAGGGCTTGTTCACACCGAAAGCGTGAGCGTTCCAGAGCGGTAGCTGCTGGAACGCATCGCGATCGCTGAGAAACTTCCCCCCGCGTTTTGGGGCGGGAGGGGGCGTGGCGGTGCATTGTATTTAATAGAACTGATTCCATGCCTCCCCGCAGTGCGATCGAACGCCTGGCAAGCCCTATTTTTTGCGTTTGCAGTGGAATGGAACGCTGGCAAAGTTTTGCCATGCATCCGATCACAGTGGGGGCGGGGTTTAGTGGGGGGGGGGTGTGTGTGTGTGTGTGTGTGTGTGTGTGTGTGTGTGTGTGTGTGGAAGCGGTGTCATTGAATACAATGCACCGCTACGCCCCCTCCAACCCCAAAGTGCGGGGGGAAGTTTCTCAGCGATCGTGGTGCGTTTCAGCAGCTACCACTCTGGAACGCACACACTTTTGGTGTGAACAAGCCCTTACAGTGAAAGGGTATTAAAAAAATCACCAGGAAACTTGCTATGTGTGTGTGAACTTTGCTGATCATTTCACAGCAGTTAAAACATTTTATTTTTACATTTCAATACTGCACACCCGACCAAAATAAAACACAGAAAAGTAGCACTTTACCCATTTGGTCCTGAATTCTGTAGTTTTGCTTTAAATTTTTACTGTTTAAAGTACTCTGCAAAAATACCAAAAAACCTGATACCTCATGACAAATGTTACATAGCAGGTCATCTATATGCAGTAGATCTACCCACTGATTTTCCCAGCTCTTCCCCATGTTGCCACTATCTTGATTTCTACCACTTTTATGAAGTTTATTAGTAAAACGTCATTATATTTCAGCATTTCTGTGCAAATATGGCAATCGGAGCCTACCTGGCTGCTGTTAGAAATTTTTTTTAGAAAAGTGGAGCAGGTACACCAAAATCCAAACCAGTAATAAGTGGTTAGTAACCTAATTCCACCCCAAAACTTGGACACACCCTAAAGCTGTCCAAAAACCGAGGTCAGGCTGCCCAAACCAACTTATAGTCTATAGGCCAGGCATTCAAAGATTCAGCCATACTGACGAATGGCCACATTTTACTAATCTTAATATTAGTCAACATTTATCAATCATTAGCTAATAAGATCTAATGTAAACACCACTTACTCAGTGTGAAACTTTATCATTAAAACCTACAATAGGCATAACACAAATCGTAATAGAAAAAAAAGAAGAGGTATTTAACATGAATAAATAAATTAAAGAAAATCAGCTTGATGTATTCACTTATACATAATCTATATGCATATATTGTTTCTATGGATAGTTTGTAATTACTTCTGTCCATGGGGACAGCCATATGTGCTTGGTTTATATGCAGGTCCTGGTTTCTGCTAAAAATGGTTGTGCTTTCTTGCTCCTTCTCCCAATGCCAACCCACCGAAAAACAATGCACCCACTATATGGCAGATCTCTTATCCCAACAGTATTTAAACTGAAAGGAAGCATTATGGTGGTGGCTAATCTATCCTTCAAGTGGTTAATCTTTAAATTCCTGCATTTAGAAAAAACAAAAACTATGGAAGAGCATCCATACAAAAATAAAAACATCTGAATAAAAGCGAATTTGTGCTTGCATCTTTCTAGCGTCCTATTCCTGCAAGTGGCATATAACCCTTCCGTAAAATGAAGATTCGGCTGTGTCCTTCAATGAACGTAAGAGAAAGTGAATTTGTGCTTGTTTAAAATACACAATACTTTCCATATAACAAATCTGCTTATTAATATTAAGTGACGCATTATATTATATATAAAATTACTGTACTTTTGATCAACAGATAAAATAGCGTATGGTTCCTTGCTGGAAATCTTAAACCCAATACTGCTAGCAGTAGCTTGACCCACATTCAGGGCATTTAGCTCCTTATCATTAAAATGAAACAATGCAAGGTAAAAATAAAAAATAAACTGCTGGGAACCAGCCACTATGCTGCTGCACTTTTCATAATGAACCTGCAGATGGTGCTATTATCTAAACACTAAAGAAAATGCAGCAAAACAATATTACTTCTACTTGTTCAATTTTACAGATTGGCACCAAGAGAGGAACAGTTTCTGGCCAAAAACATCTTTAAGAATTTAAATTATGTAAGTAAATTAAGCCATTATGACCAATTACGTTTATATTTGTGTTGTTGGCTTTCAAGTGACACCTTCGTTAACCAAGTTTTAAAGGGCACAAACCTAGAAGTGATCTGTCAGAAGCAAATTACATCCCACTCCATTTATACCAAAACAATGTCAGAGGGTTTACCAGCTAGACAAAAACAAAAAACTAAATGAAAGGCAGAAAGCTAAACAATGCTATTGTTAAAGATAAAATGGTTGCGTGGCCTAGAAGGGCTAACGCCAAATTAGGACAGCATTTCTAATTAAAAATGGCTGCCCCTTTGTATAAGAACCAACTATATGGACTGTTGTAGTCTAAATGTATTCTCTAATCATGGTAATACACTTCTGCATGATGTAAACAATGTTTAACACACACAGCATAAGCATACAGCCAATACCATATGCATATATAGCATATATCCAGTTTCCCTCATAGTCAAAATAATTATTTTGCTTGTGTAAAATAGATACATCAAATATTTTTTTTTCCGGCAGCCGCAAATTAAACTTTAATGCCACCATGTATACAGAATGCATTGACACATTCTACACAGTGCGTAAGCAATATGTCCAGCTTTCATTGTGGATCAATGGAGAGTTTGAGCAGCTGGTGTCTATCTCTGGCAGTACAGCATTCTCTGTATCTTAAATGTTTCCACTGCAGCACAAATTTCCATGCCTTCATTTTACACATCAAGAACAGAAATAGAAGTATTAATCCTATTCTGCACTGAAAAATGAATATGTGGAGATGAGAAGGCTGTATATCCCCCCCGTTATAGCGCCGTCTATACTTGGGCTGCCTTGCTCAATATTAATGTGCTAACTTGTAAACAGTGGCGTCATCAGGAATTAAATGAAAACTATGCTGTTCCATGCTTTGGATGTGCTTTCATTTCTAATACAATATTTTTGCTAATCTAGCAGAAATCAGCTGGCTCAGTGTACAGTCTACCCTGAATTAGACACAACTGTTAAAATGTAAATTGCTAAACTATTTTTAGCTGATGGGAAAGAAAGAAAAAAATATTCCTGGCCCAGGGAAAATGATTTGAAGCATTGTGTTCATTTTGTTTATCAAGCAGCTATTCAGCCTCTAGTGGGGCCCAAGTGCTTATGCAAGCAAAAGCTTTTAAGAGAGCCTGCAGCTGCAGTCCTGGCTTCCAGGTAGACTGCAGGTTCAGAGCACAGCTGCCCTGGGCTGTAGAAACCATTTTAGCTCCATCTGGAAGCAAGGTCAGAAACTGATTTCAAACTCAGATTTACTCTAAGCAGGAAAAAAAAATCCAAGAACACAAAATACCAGAACTTTGTAATCAAGCCATACCACCAATCCCTGTGCAGTGCATATACTCATGCAATTTGTGTTACTGACTACAGAGGATGTAACATTCAAATCAAACTGCTCTGGGTTATTACTCATCCAATTGCACCTGCGCCCAAGTGTTAAGTACTGCCAAATAAAAGCCCTCCATCCATTTACACAACAAAGAGATGTACCCCGCAAGGCAGCAGAGCTCTCCCTCCCCTCTCATTTGTTCTGAACTCCAAGAAGGGGGGGTGCAGAGGAGAAAGGGGGGGAGGAAACACAGCACTTCCTTCAGTTCGCAGGGATTTTCACTTCACGTGGATTTTAAATGTGGATTCATTTACAAACAATTTTCCTTCTTTAAAGAATAAAGCATATTTAATACCACAAAACACCCCTATAGCAATAGATTATCACAGCCATTAATGATTTTTTTTCTCTTCACCAAAACCCTCACAACCTTTTTCATCAAAGCCCTTTATTCTCTAAGGATATATTTTCGAGCAAAGAGGGATCAACAAACTAGTTGCTTGAAAGCCTTCCTGATGCTAGGCTGAAGTTAGGAAAGGCTTAATGAAAGCTTTAAAATCCACCAGGGTTTCACACTGAACATCTGACTTGGTGATTTATGCATATTAATAACCTCAGTCCTACTGAGGCAAGCTGAGCCGTACGTGTCCTCCGAATCTTAATGTCTTCAGCTCCATTGGGATTATTACAAATGTAAATTTCGAAGATTCTTGGCTATTAATCTCTGTCTGTCCTCCTGCTCAGCAACATAATGACTAATTAAACATCAAAAGACCTGTACAGGAGATCTTCTTTGACAGCTCCTTGGCCCTGTTCTCCTCCCATGAGAGGAATTCAAATGACAGGGACGAGGGGACCAGAGCATATGACGGTGCTACAAATCACTGCCGCAAAAAGACTAAACATCAAACGTAGGTTTGAACCTAATGAAGCTCTACCATTGATCAAGGTTGCCAGTTTATGGTCAGCATTGAAAACTTGTTTAAATAATGATTTGTATGACCCCTGTACACAGTCCTACAAGTCTCATTTATTTCCAAGAATAATATAAACAATGCAGATAGTACTTACAGAAGAAGGCAAGCCAGGGGGAACCTTTCTTATTTTCTTGGTTTGTACAGGATCTGCATGTAGAAAAGAAATACAAAATATTATATGAGTCAAGCTTGGGCTAATACAGTAAAAAGTTACCAGTCAGTTTCATGTATTTTAGGCTGAGATATATAGCAGATGGTTTCATTTTCTCTTTAGAAACCCTTAAACAATCATCTAAACTATCTTAATGCCTTCATTTTATTGACTTCATATGTGTATAGTATAAAGATGTTAACCTACATGAGGACTAATGCTCAAACAGTGTGTACAGTAGTATTTTGCTTATTGCGACAAAATGCTCAGGTGTAAACAGAGGCCAAAAGAATGAATGAGATTTTTTCTTTTTTTGTGAAGCATTTTGTCGTGCTTATTCTGCTGCAACAATACGCTAAGTATGAACCAGGCCTTACATTACAATTTTCACACTACATTAAATACTGTAAAATACATTACTATATACATTTACTATACATGTGCAGGTAATTAAATCGCAGTTAAAGTGAGTGAATACTTTTATGTCAGTATACGCAACACATTTTATCTAGCATCGCTTGAGAAGGAAATGGGCAAACTACAGTCCAAACGATAGTGGGGTTTTCGTTTCGTTGATTGGCAGTTTTACAGCAATACTCCAACTTCTAGACATCAGTGTTATTTTGGTTATGATACTACTTATCTGTGAGTGACTTTTTGCTCAGCTCCAGAAAGGTGCACATTTTTAAATGAACTCACATACTTGTCTGTCATAAAAGCTGGCATAGGAATAAAGTCGAGAGAGCAAAAGTTCACTGGTCTTCCCTCTGCAGATTCCGCCTCTCTAATAAATAGCCTCCTCGGATGATATTCAGTTCCCAGTGTGATTCAGTGAGATTCCCACAGTTTTCTTGGGCCCCCTTTTTTGAGGTATCAACCTGACGCTAAAAGGCAGTTATTGAGAAAGAAACATTATCCTAATTGCTTAATGTGCAGGGCTTGTGTCAACAGGATTGGCTTTACATTTTCTTTTTTTTGGGAGAAAAGGGCATATTGGACTAGACCATAGAGGAGGAATTCTCCACAGGATTAAACTGAGAGAGTACTGCACATGTATGCTTGCTGCATCAAGAACAGGTGAGTTATAATACTGGTGATGAGTGCTGGGGCACAAGAAAACAGAATTGTAACTGCACATCTGAAATTAATATCAGATAGACAGGTTGTGGATTATCCCTAAACAAAATCAGAAATCTGGAGGATTAGTTTGTGCATCATTAACTCCTTCAGCTAAAAACAAAAACAAAAAAAACTTCAAATAAATATTTCCTGGGCCAACACCACCTCTGGTGTTCACTTCACTTAACATTAAAGCTGATCTTTAAAAAAACAACAAAAACACCTTTAGAAATGTTTAGTAATGACAACCTACAAACAAATACTTCTAGATAACTGCCGGCTTTGTATTCTTTGCATACCTTATTTCTCTTTTCTTCACCAGTCTTCTGACAGTGGCCATGTTTACTAAGGGCAGATTACGAGCTCTCCTAACACTTCCTGGATTTCTGGCACATGTGACTAGGACATGTGACCATGCACATTATCTCAAGGGAGGAAAATGCCTTTCGCTGAGATCTCTTGAGATTACAGATGAGATTTCCCAGCAATGCTCTGCTGATAAGGCAATCCCAGTGTGCATTGCGTTGGCAAACTGAAGTCATTTTGCCCTTTCAAAGCAGGAAGTGAATGCTCTGCAAGTGTTAGTATTTCACAATCACAGCATTTTACAACAGACATGTCTATGTTATTATTAATCATCATACATAGAGGGATGCATTGGTAGAATGCATCAACAATATTTTGAGGTCCCATTCACAATTGGTGCACATTTTTCATGTGCACTTTTACATGAGGAAACATGCATTGCATTGTACGTGCCCATTCTTTTTTTAATGAATGACATATTCCCCTGCCATGCACGCACGCACGCAACACAGTTTTACAACGTGCCTTTTAGCACATCATACAATGTGTTCAAAAGTGCAAGTGTGCGCAAATGCAGCCTAAATCCACCTCACCCATAAACTAAGCGATCTTACGATCAACACATACTTCAAATTATAGGGCAAGGCGACATCTTGCCCTATAATTACTTCAAAGATATGCTGGTAGGTTAATTGGCTCTAGTATGTATGCATGTGAGATAGGGACCTTAGACTGTAAGCTCCTTTAGGGCAGGGACTGATGTAAATGTGCATTGTGTAAAGCGCTGTGTAAATTGTCAGCGCTATATAAATATCAATAATAATAATATTACAGACTGCATGACATTTTATACGGTCTAAAACACCCAAAGCTTACTGTGTAGCATTTACAAGCAGTTCACCTTTAAGCCAAACCTGATTATATAATATTCTTTATACGGACCTTTAATATGAATGACATCACAAGTATTATCTCTAAGCTTTTATTTTTTTTTTCTTGCTCTCAAATCAAGGGCAGCGATTAAATCACTGCTTTTATTTTAACGCACTGAAACATTCTGCTCACCAAAGAGTATACATGCACAGCTATTTCAACATGATTTTACAGAAACCATATAAAAATGACCTTTAACTATTTGGATTAAAAACCATACAAGTCACCACCCTATCTTTTGAACAGTAAAGTAGCATAGCACCCTAGCTAACCATACACAGGCAGTTTGTATAGATCCAAAATGATTTTGCCCTCTGACTTAGGTGACAAAATGGTGGCAAATGGTCATTTTAATTTGGAGAACACAAATCATCGCTCTCTGCTCGAAGTTGAGAGTGCACAGCTTAGAAAATCTCTGCAAGCGATGTGCTATTGTTGATCGGCATGAATACACTGGACCACTTAATCAGATCCTCCCCACATTCTGGGGTGGGAGGAGGCGTGGCGGTGGCACTGATTTCAATGGCACCACCGACACGTCTCCCGCCTACTGTGCTATTGCCCGCACCGGAATGCGTGGTACTGCAATCTCCTGCGTTCCAATTGCAAAAAAAATAAGGCACTGGCAACACAGTCCCCCTCCTGCCCCATAATGCAGGGAGGGTTTAATTAACCAGTCCACTGCATTCATGCCATGGGGCGGTGAGATGAACACACTGGATGGTGTGAACTTCAAAGTGAAGTTATACTTTTGCAGTCAAATCGAAAAAACCCCACTATATGTTTGCTAAGTGTTCCTATTCACACAGCATACTAAAATGTAATTTTAGAAATACACGTAGCCCTCGATTTACGCCAGGGTCAGGTTCCTGAAAGAACAGTTGCAAACAGAAACAGATTTAGATTGTAAGCCCTCAGGGGCAGGGCCCTCCTTACCATCTTGTCTTGTATTGTGATTATAATGTCTTTCTTATATTGTAAAGCGCTGCGCAAACTGTTGGCGCTGTATAAATCCTGTATAATAATTATAATAACAACAATAGTGTAAATTTAAATCCAGTATATAATGCAAGTCAATGGGAAGTAAGAGAATTAGGTTCCAGGCCGCGCTCAAAATTTACATAAGTGACATAATACACTGGGGTGGAATTTATTAACACTGGAGCAGACAGAATCTGGAGCAATTGCCCATGGCAACCAATCAGCTTCTCTCTTCAGTTTGTACAGTTAAGCTTTGAACATGAAAGATAGAAGCCGAACGGCTGCCATGCACTTCTGCTCCAGATTCTGTCTGCTACAGTTTTGATAAATTCCCCTGATTCTATTTAAAGCTATGAAATGAATGCTAAACAGTATTATACACAGTATAAAATAACCACACAACACAGTATGGATCATCAAACTAAGTTTAATGATCAAAAAAAAGAAGAGAGCGTGGAAAAACAGCCACTGAAGAACCTCCATATATCCAAGTGTACCCCTGTGCCACCAGCATGCATTTGTGCCCCTGTATCTCCAAGGGTACACCTATGTCCCCAGCATATCTCCATGTGCCTGCGTACAGTATTCTCCATGTGTATCCCATCTCCATGTGTGCCTCTAGCACAGCTCTAAACACCTCCATATTTCCAAGTGTACCTCTGAGTGCCTCCGAGTCTGTAAGTGTCCAGGTATTTCACTGAGAAAAACACCCTTCCCAAGCTGTCGGAGACACTGTACTGTAGTCACCTAGAGTTCTAGAGAGGTCCCCTGCATATCCTTCCACGGCTGAGGTCTGTGGAGGAAGGATACACTAGATGGCGCAGACTCTGCGGTGGTTTCAATGGCGGTCATGTGACCACCCAAAAAGGGCACTATATAAAACCGGTGCAAACTGAGGGCTACCTGTATATTACTTACTTTTAAGGTATTTATTTGGTGAAGACCTTTGTGCAGATTCCAGGCTACTTTGAGCAGTTTAAGAGTGAAACTAGAGTGACAGACTGAGCTCCCTCTCTGACATAGAATGCTTCAAAAACTTTAACCCTATGTTGGACTGTGATCAAATCTGCCAGCACAGTAGGGTTAATTAGAGTAAACAAAAAACTTTGCACAACCTCCTTATACACATTAAATAGAGGGGAGGCTAGGAAGCATTTTTAAGCAAGAGCAAAGCACGTATGCCATGTGAATGGGGACATGTAACAAACATAAAATAGGTGTTATTCCAATATGGCTTCAAAAGTGAAACCTTTACTGTAAAGTAGCAAATTACAAGCACCATTACAAGTTCACCTACTTGGCTTGCACCAGTTGTCTGAATAGATCATAAAACTGCTTGCCAGAAATAAAAGAAAATATAAATTCTTTATCACGTGTGGTTTATCTCTTGCCAAAGCATTCAGGAAGGCAAGAGATAAACCACATGTGTGACTTTAACCACCCGATTCCAATGTGTTATAAAAGAGGTGGTTGTCAGCTAAAGGTTAGATCACCCAGCAGCATGTTAAAATTATCCAAGCAGTTTAGAAGCAACTGCAGAATAAATATTTCAAACTACAGGAAGGCAAAAAAGCCACTAGTTTAGACTCACCATAGAGTACCATGGAAGTGATACAACTCATGTAAATATACTAATAAAAATTCTCTGGGTAATATCAGCTATCATTGTACTGTCCAAGGAGCACTTTGCAAGTTCAATTTAGGGGACAAAAACATTTTATGAAAAAGAAGAAAAAATCAATTGAAATGAAAAAGAGTATGTTGTAAAACTCTGAATGTTCTGTCTAAATTATATTGCCAATCTTGTATATTACAATCAGCAGTGACATCGAAAACATATGAGAAGGGGAAAAAAATTGCATAATTGATACTGAAATTATACGTTTTTAAAATAAAATATGGGTGAAGAATGAAAAAAAAAAACAACAACTTGATTTCACTGCTTTATAAATAAGCGCCACAGCATTTTTGTTTCTGTAATACCTGCACAGACGTTGCAAATCCCTTCACAGTAACAAAGAGCATTTGGAGCCCATTTACACCTAACAATTCTGGTGACACACACGTATTGCCAGGCACCACAACATACTATAAACACACTACCCTGTGTTGTGGTACACTACATTGGAAAAAGTGCTGTATGTCCAATTTTTGTAGTGCATTGGCAGCCCACTTACTCGTGTGGACGTGTAAATGGGCCCATAAGCAGTCATACTGCTGTGGTATCGCATGCATTACTGCAACATGGGGCAATGCATGCTGGCGTGCTGCGGTGCCACTGATTTTGTATGATGTGACCCAAATACACCTGAATTGCAGCGCAATGCACTACTGAGCGTTGTGATGCACTGTTTTGTTAATAAGGGTGCATGCTTTTTCCTGCATTAATCCAACATATGTTAATGCATGACAACATGGTTGTGTTAACACAACTCACCAGAATGTGAAGGTGTAAAATGGGCCCTAAAAGATGGAGCTGGGGAGGTTGCAGACTTGGACTAAAGTCCACTTTTTGACATGGATGGTATGCCGTCTGCAGCCCACAGAAGCATTGCCAATTTATTTACTTTGTGGTACAGGTTGAAAAGATGAAGTTACGTAATTATTCCTCCAACCTATGCACCGAAAGCAAAACAGAAAAAAAGAAACCTTGAAGTTATAATAAAGCAAACATTTAGATTAGTACGATTATCAAACAGGGCATCCAGGATAAAGAATATAACTGGGGGAAAAAGCCCGTTTTACTTAACACATCTCAACAGTAAAGTGTAAATTTTACCAACCCAGAGCGGGGGTATCCTGCAAGGGCCTCCGGCGTGAGCTTGATGCAGAAAATGGAAAATATGGGCTTCCTGGTTTTCCTGAGTTTGGAAGCTGCCCTGAACTCCCAAGTCCAATATCTGTCCGAATCAGGCTCGTCTGTGAAGCACAAAGAAAAAAAAAAAAAAAACGTTCACAATTGGCAGTGCTCTATCAAAGCGAAAAGTAAAAAGGGCACACAAACCATTTTGACAAAATAAAGCATCCATTTCTTTCTTTTTATTAGAAAGATGTATGTTGCACACCACAAGTTTTGAAGCAACAACTGAAGTTATAAGTATTCTGAGGTTGAGAATTCACCAATTTGTTCTTAAATTTAGTAAAAGTTTTCTTTAATTTGTTAACGTATGACTTTTTTGGTTAAAGTGTATCTAAACCTAAAATGAAAAATTTGATATATTGCAGCTTACCAGTCCTTAGATGTGGCGACTGCATTAGTTTTCTTTATGGGTTTATTACCTGGTAATCCTACAAAAAAACACTTACTGTCCTCTACATGTCTACACTTATTTCTCCATTGTATCTATTTTTTGTCAAAAATGGCTGGACTTAAAACATGCCTGCCTCTGTTCATCTCCAATATGTGGTGGATTGATGAGATCAGTATGTTATAGTTACACGTTAAAAATACGTTTTTTTTTGTTCTTTGACACTCACAGTAAGTGGACAAGGACACTGCAATTCAGGTAGGAGATATATAGCTACATAATATATCTAAATGTATATATTTGACATGCTGAAAATATTCTTAGACTTTCAACAGTGAAACCTAATACATTTACCACATCCAAGGTCTAGTAAGCTGCAATATATTTTTTTCTCGTTTTGGGTAGAGATACATTTTACCAGAGCAGAACAGCTTGGAAAAAAATGCAGTTTAGTCGAAAATAATTGTATGGTTGCTGGTGCAGTTTAAGGCCAAAAAATGTAACATAGGTACCTTATTTGAAAACAGTCTTTATATTCAAATCCCAACAAATATAATGGTTAACCCGTTTTTCTTTAAGGGAAAGGGAAAACACAGTAATTGAGGTTTGTTTTTTTTTAGAGGCCAGAATTACATTGGGAAATCAGGTTCAGTGTTGAAAATCAGGGACATATGCAGAAAAAATAAATACCAGGTAAATACTTTCAAAAGCTGGCTCTTTGAAAACTAGAGACTGTTGCAAAACACAAGGAGGGGAATTTATCAAAACTGGAGCAGACAATATCTGGAGCAGCTGTGCATGGCAACCAATCAGCATCTCTCCTTCATTTTCAAATCTTAACTGAACAAACTGAAGAGAGATGCTGATTGGTTGCCATGGGCAACTGCTCCAGATTTTGTCTGTTCTAGTTTTGATAAATTCACCCCATGTTTGTTTTGCTCAGGCACCACAAGCACTGGACTAGACGCAAGACTAGAATTTTAAAAAGGTCAGCAGGTAAGTCTACATTTAAATATGATAATGTTTTTGATAATTTACAAAAAGATATTCATAGATACTAGGGATGCACTGATACTGATACTAGTATCGGTGCCGATACCAAGTATTTGGGCAAGTACTCGGCCAAGTGCTCAGATACCTTCCCCAATACCTGAACTTCCGGATTTCCTCTGACGGGCACTGCCGTAGGGGTACATGGAGCTGTCTTCCCATTACAGTAATGGCCCGCCTCCCAGCTTCCTGATTGGCCGGGAAGCCGGCTCAATGCTAACTGGCTGGGAAGCCGGCTTCCCGGGCCAATTGCAATTGAGCCGGCCAAACATGGAGCTGGCTTCCTGGGCAATCACGAAGCCGGTTCCATGCCAGCAGAAGCACCGGTATCGGTACTGGCGAGTACTGAAAGAAAAATATTGGTACTCATGCTCGACACCAAAAAAACGGTATGTGTCCATCCCTAATAGATACTATGGGACAAAAAAGAAGTCTTGCTTTTAAGAGCAACCAAAATGCCATGGGTTTAATTGCCATTTCCATCTTTGAATACGTGCAACAGTTGCATGAATGTAATGTTTGTGTCTGTGTGCAACAATGCTGAACTGAAATGCTAAGCAGCGTTGTCAGCACTGCCTCAGCTCTCCTCTGCTGGATATGATAGCACATCGCCTACTCCATAACTTTTCCTTATACACATTTTCGGCACTCCCTCGCTGTTTCTCCCTCTCTCCTGCAATGTCAGTACAGCAGAGGCAGCAGTATCAACGCACTGCAGGAATTTGGGAGCCGACAGTATTTTTGGCAGGTATTTTTCAGTACTTGCAGCATATTTAAAGAGATATAACATGAAAAAATATGCATGTATTAAAGAAAAACTCCGGGCAACATTTTTCTTAACCCTTGCAGTAGGGCTACCCTCGCAATGCAAGGGTTAAGTGCTTGTTTTCCTTTAAACTGTTTAGCCGATTCTGTTTTGTTTTATATTCAGATTTTGCTCACATACATTTTATTTAGCCTGCACTATAAAATGACCACATTTTACTACCATTACCACCTAGTACCATTTTTCCTGGCACTACTTCCCATACACATTTATCTAAACAGAGAATGTTTTGACATATTATACCATCCAAGTAACTGTTCAACCAATTCAACTACATGTGAACTACAATGGGGTCTAAATGTAAACAGTGTTTTAAAATAAACACATAAAAAGCTACTATGATTTTCTTTGTATTAAAATAATCAACAGTTTGCTAAAAAAAGAAGTATGAAAGTAGAATCAATGTTAAGTTACAAAACGCTTATAAAATAATCATTTTTTTTATTTTATTTTATAAATACATGATGAACCTAAGCAACACAAAGCTCTGGAAGAATAATCCTTTATGAAGGATAGATTACGGCTGACAGAATACAGAACACTCAATTCCTAGGGGGGATTCTGTCCTGCGTTAGTAAATTGCCTAAATCACCATGACACCTGTCAATGTACCCACTCCTAAGCCGATGACTTCTAGTAGACAAGACTAGACTGCACAGTTACTAAGAGCTAAAAAGACAGACAAGTAAAAGGGGTTTCACCACAGGATAGCTTACGCAAATCTCACATTATAAACTCACTTTTAAATACAGAACAACAGATTTACTACATACATATATATATATATACACAAAGGGGAAAAAAAACTAAAACTAATTGGTACAATGTTAATATAACAAACAAAATTCCCAAATAGAAGTAACGCATACAAAAGCTAAAATTCATATTACATGAAGGAATCAAACTAAAATAACTGTTTATTATTAACTATACATACAAGTACTCCATACACATCGACAGCTTTATTATCAAGTCAAAGAAGAGTACCACACACTGTACATACCGCTGAAAACAATCTTTATTAGGGTTTCATCACTCAGGTCTTAAAAGGAGAACTATGAGATGAGTGATTTCCACTCACCTCATAGTTCTAGCGGACCTGTGACAATGAGACTGTCACAGGTCGGCTCAGTAGATCGGGAGGTGAGCGAACACATACCAGGTTCGCTCACCTCTCGATCGTGTCACGGCTCTCTGCCGTGACAGGGGGAGGGGCTGGATTCCCCTCTCCGATCTGCCAGCGCTGACTGGCGGAACGGACAGGGGAGGGGGCGTGTACAGCTGGCTCTGCCTCTAGATAGGCAGAGCCAGCTGTCACTCCCGCAGCTGGGCGGATCCCGTCATCTACGCCGGGATCCGCTCCGGCGTCTCAGTATACCGCGAGCTGTAGCTCGCGGTATACTGAGCTTAGGGTAACGGGAGGACGTTACCCTAAGGAGAACGGGAGGACGTTACCCTAAGGAGAACTATGGGGAAAAACACTGACCCCATAGTTCTCCTTTAATCTTAGAAATCATAATAAATCACTCATAAAAATGGCCTTCGGCAGTATCTATGGTGTGCACTACTCTTCTTTGACTTGTGGACTGAAGCTGGCCATACACTGCTCTATTTTTTTCGTTTAACCAGTGGGCTGAACTAAAAAAAAAAAAAAAAAAGAATTAGAGCTGATT
Source organism: Nanorana parkeri (assembly GCF_000935625.1). NCBI lineage: Eukaryota > Metazoa > Chordata > Amphibia > Anura > Dicroglossidae > Nanorana > Nanorana parkeri. The sequence goes on along the minus strand of NW_017306690.1, from coordinate 17,107 downwards.
GATCGAGGAATCTCTGCTGTTTCCTTAGTATTGTAACAGTGGCCAATACATGATCAGACCCTGCAGCTCACTGGCTACTGGCTCTGTTCATACAAAGATTTTCTGACCGGCTCCTTTAATCAGCTGATCAAGGGATGCCAGCCCAAAGGGTGCCGACAGTGGCACTCACAGTGGGAATCTCAGCCAGTTCCTCAAGAATCGGCAGAAATTCACAAAGCGTATGGCCACCTTAAGTAGGAGTGTAGACTGCTCAGTTACCGGCACCTGGGAGGCTCTTACAAGGTGCAGCCAAACAAGGGAATTACAGTGGTGATATGTGGGTTTGGAACTGTGTAGACAGCTTTGTTATGTTTACTTAGAGTTGTGTCTACAGTTCAGGATCAATATCTGTGTTTATCCCAAAGCTGGGACTTCAGCAACCTGCACTGAAAGTGATGCATTTCACAAAAGCAATAACTGAATTTACCGAGGCCAAATGTACACAGCAAAGTATATCTTCACTCTCCTAGGCAAGACTGTCGTCTGGATTTCAAAAAGTAAACACAAACAACTCCTAAGGTCTCCTAAGTGCTTTACAATATAGGGAACATAGTTACAATACAAATAGAGAGAAAATGGTAAGGAGGGCCCTGCCCATGAGAGCTTCTTTAGACTAAAACTACTCTCTTAGACTTAATGAAGATCAGCAAACACATTTTAGTATTTGGACTTCTTTCCATTAAGTGCATCTCTGGCAAAACTTTTTTTTTCACTCTTTCTATTTGTCCTGGAGACCACTGTTAGCAAAGCAGAATGTATATGGATATTCTAAATTTTACAATCTTCACTAAGGTTTGGTTCACACCTAGGCGTATTGAATATGCGCGTTTGTCACGCGTTTTTACCGTGATTCGCGGTAAAAAATGCACGACAAACGCCCGTTTCCGAGTGCTACTTGGCTGTATCCCAATGGAAACGCGAGACCAAAAAGCCCCAAAGAAGTACATGTACTTCTTTGGGCGTAGGCCGTTTTGTATCGCGTTCGGACGGGCGGAAATACGGCAAGGTGTGAACCAGACCCATTGAACACAATGGGATTTAGATGTTTGAGCGTTTTGTAGAGCGTTGAACGCGCTACAAAACGTTCAGGTGTGAACCAGGTCTAAGATGAGACTAGAGGGGAATTCTTCAAGTAGGTACAGCAGTTCTGGTGACACACCTGCTTGGGAAGGGTATTTCCTTTACATTTTAGAGATTTCCTGTTGCATCTCTGGAACAGGAAGTCAACAAAAAATCACTCCAATGGTGCACAGCAACAAAAACACAATGGTAAAGGTAATATATTTAAAAAAACAACAACAAAAGCGTATCTAAACCCAAGAAAGTTATAATCTTTCAGTTTATCAGTCCTTCGATCTAATGAGCTTTTTTTTTTGTAAGGCTGTTTGCCCCGTTATTTTCACCTGGCAATCCTGCCAGTAACACACGTGTTCTAGGATGGCAACACTCGCTCATCGCACTATATCAATAGAAATGCGGTGTTGTCCCCCTACGACAGAACTACAGAATACTCCCTTTCTCTCTTCCGCTTCATAACATAGAAAGAAGAGTTCTGTAGTCCTCAGATAGCTGGAAACAATCTGTGTGCAGCGCAGTGAGATATCAGATGACAAGATTCCATATGTATTTTTTTCTTCAAACAGATATGAATGAGTGAAACCTCAGTATTTAAGATACAACCACCTACTAAACTACTCATATACTCTTGGGATAACATTTTAATGTAGTTGCAGCTTTGGTAGTCTAAAGTGTCATTTTCACTTTTGCAGCCAAATTGGAACACTTAATTTATATATGTAACAGGTTTCATTTCACATAGCGGAACGTAATATTACAAAATTGTTGCTTACTGTCTTTCTAACAAGATTTTCCCTTCTATATAATGTTAAAGAAGGGGAAGGGCAGTTTGCCATAATTAACCCTGTCTGTACTGTGCTGGCAGATCTCCATTATAAACTAGATATGAATGCTGCCTGTCCTAACAGAGGATTAAAGATCTCAAGGTTTGGGTGCTACACTCTATTGTAATGCACTTTCCATCAATTTGTCCCTTTCACTACACTTTGACATTGTTCACAATATCTTGGAGTTCTATGTATAAAACCAATCCAAACTTTAGAATGATTAAGGTATGCAGTGTGAGTTCAGGAAGTCAGTTTTATGAAATTTGATTGCAAAAGTAGAAAAACACTTGACATGCAATAAAAAAATAAATAAAAAAAGAATATTCTACCACGGTAATAAACCCCCCTCCCCCAAAAAACCCCCCACAAAACCTTGAGTAACACCATCTTTATTATCTTGCTAAAGCTTGGACTGTGCACAAACTGTCAAGCGCATTTTCTACACTGCAAAGGTCTGCAGTCTTTTCAAAGACCAAAATCAATGCAATTAATCCATTCTAGTGATTTATCTGCTCATTTAAGCCAACTAAGAGATATTATTGATTATAACTGATCCTGACTTCAGGGCTCCTACACGAAAGAATATATAGAGACCCAAGAGATTGTGATGGCTGCAAGAAAGGTAAATCTTTATTTCTATTCTTATAATTTTACCCATCTGTCCAAGGAATCAAGTCAGACCAGAGTAAATATATACACATTTTAAAATCTATTATTTTAAAGTGGGACTCCAGGAAGGGTTAGGATCGCTCAAGTCTTATCTCATGTTTGTGGCCTTTGGAGAGATTTTCCCTCATCTGGAAACACAAGAAAATCTACCTAAAGTAAGGGAAATCTCAATGTGTTCTCCCAGAACATCAAATCAGACATGATGATCAACTATTGTGTTTTTCATACGAGACTGCACCAAAATACGTCCAAAAGATAAATTAAATCAAAAATAACAATCTATCAGCACTGGCTTAAAGAAACCCCGTCACCAGACCATGCATTTGGTATGTTATTTACATGTAAAAGCTTCCCCTGTAAGGACATTCAAAAGTCCCCAGACTGCTTCTGGGCACCACCATCTTGGATGTTATGTCAGCAGCTCCTACAGACTCAGAGTGGTCACTCAAGAAACTCTATAGATTTCCCTTCACTCCTCCCTAAGCTGCTACATAAAAGGTTATGTAGGGAGGTGCACAGCATCTATGGAAGAAGGAACAAGAGACTTCTTTATACAAACGAGGGCATACGCCTGTATGGTAGATTAAACATGAGAAGAAATCTGAAGCCCTTCCTTATGTGAAGAGGACCTAACCCTAGTTGGACAAGTCCCCTGAAGTCGGTAAGGGGTTCGCCATGCTTGTGTGGGGTTACCTGTAGCAGGGGAATAGCATGCACTGCTTGCCGAGACATTGAGTCCCCCCTCTAAGGAGTTTGGCCTGCTGTGAAGTGTGTAAGACATAAAGAAGTCTGAATATCTCCTCTGTAAACAGAGGCTACCAGGCAAGACATGTGAATCGCCCCAAGGGGATCAATATGGGTGAGGCAGACGTTCACAGTATTGTCTCACACAGAGACAAAACTACTTTTCCTGGTGTCAGGGGCCTCTACTGCATCCAGACTCGCATGATTACTTATGGATACTAAGCACAAAGGTTCCAAGTGTACTACAGTGTCACCCCCTGCAAAGTCTAGCAATAGCAACAGAGCCCCTCAATTAATGGCTCGGTTTGGTTTTCAAGAATACCTTTAAACAGAGGTTTACAAGAATTCTGGAACTTAAAGGAGAATTATGGGCAGAGTGAAATACAGTCATCCCCATAATTGGATCCGACGTGTGACAAAGCTGTCACACGTTGGCTCTATTGATCAGGAATGGAGTGATTACATACCGCTGATAACACGTGTATAGGCCAATGAAGACACATGAAGGGGTTAAACCAGATGTAGAAATCCCAGGAGCTCCGTGCGCTCCTTACAAATGACCGCTGCCTCCTAACTTTTACATTTTTCTCTAGTGTAGTCTTGGAGCTCAAAAGTATCGGTACATGTACTCGTACTTGTACCGAGTACTGTACTTGGTATCTGTGCAACCCTAGACATTAGTATATGTTCTCCTGTAACCCTAAAGAGCACTATGGCACAACAAATTTGATTACTCAGAGCACACTACTACTTCGTGATTATAGTTTCATCCAAGTCCAACTAATCAGTAACCCCCTCAAGAGATGAGCATGTTCTCTACCTGCCAATTGACTATTCTCCAGGAATTAAAAAAAAAAATAATCTTACCCTTGTAGTAGGCCTACCTCCTGCACTGCAAGGGTTAAGTGCTCCTTTTGTCTAGGGGACTAGTACTCCCCTAGAATTCCTAGGATATGAATTTTTAATGAAACAGTAAGGGGATTAAAATAGACTAATCAGCAGAGCTGTGGAAAAGTGCATCAAACATAGCGCGACACTAGCAAAAAAAATGTAGGCATGCTTGGCATTGGAGGTTTTATCGTGGGCTTGCCCACAGTTTTTTCGGCCTGTATCCATTCCCGATGTAAAAGGCAACATAACCCAACAGTATCTGAAATATTGGGTCCCTTAGTAAATGAGAAAGAAAAGCTATTTTTTTGACAATAGTGGTCCACATATTTAAGCAAATTTACCCTAAAAAATGGTAGAACTCTAGGTCTGGTTGGCAAGAATACATGCAAGTTTTACAACAGAGATTTACAAGACATTTTGAACTTCACTGTGAACGCATTCTTACTTTTATAGCACTCCACTACTCTGTCTATAGTTTCATCTAAGTCCATGAGTAAACCACCTAATCTGTCTGACCTGCATCTATCCAGACTGTTCAGGCTTACCACAGAGCAGCTCAATTTACTGTGACGCAACAAATTCCAAACATTTGCCACTTCCAGAACTTTAAATACCCGGCATAGGGATGAGCTGTACTGCTTAAACTGCTTCATTAGCAGCTGAGTAACAGAAAAATCTTCTCCTTCTAAACTATGATTTCTAAAAAAGCAAAAAGTACATTGAAACGCTGTCCAAGGATTTAAACATTTAGGATATTTTTCTCATTATAATGTAAATCCTTCCAACAATGGAACTCTATGGGTAAGATCGCAATTATGAGCATGTTGCTTAAACGATCCGATACTAAGGATCTCATTAGATAGCAAAGTGAAATACAGTTGTTACAATTTCAAGAACAAAAGAATTTTGAATGAGTAATCAATAGCAACTGGCAGAAAATGAGACGTTAATTATGATCCTCTCTGGTGTTTTGTCTCAGACAAGGTTTCATTAAATGCTTTGTGCTAACCTGTAAGTATTTGAGTCATCCTGTATACAGCTGATCACACATTTATTGCTGCCTCTTGCAACCAGACAATGCATGTTTATGTGTTTTGCATTTCCATTCGGTCATTGTAACCATAAGTATAACTAGTAAATCAGATATAGAGATATTTCTGCATTTGGTAAAGCCTGAAATTTTAATCATCTGTACATGAAGCATGCTTCAAATCTAAGAAGATAATAACAGTCATCCATCAAATGCATCTTGTCAGTATAATCAGACTAATCTCACAAGAGAGACAGTATGGCAAACACAAACTAGGCTAAGTTCTACATGTTCTTTATATAGGAAACAGATGCATGGCACCATTTATAGAAAACCATTGCTTATACTTTGAACTGAATTACAGACAAAAACAGATCATATGATCATTCGGGTTTACTCTACAAGTAAAATACATTAGTAGGGCTGTTACTGATTAAAATTTTCGTGTTCGATTAATCGAAATTTTTTAAAATCTATTCGATTAATTCTAACGCACATACAGATCCAACTACATTGGCCTATACACATACATCACAGCAATGAAGTAATAAAATGAACTAGGATCACACTAATTCAGCCCGTTATTAATCTCACGTGCCCCACTCAATATGGCCGCTGCTTGAGTGGGGCAACTCAGAATAATAACGTGCTGGATTAGTGTGATCCTAGTTCATTTTATTACTTCATTGCTGTGCTGTATGTGTATAGGCCAATGCCTTGGCTGGCGCAGAACAAGTTTCTTCGCATACCTCTTAGTTGTAACGAAACCGGAAGTCAGGCGGTCGCAGAACTCGATAAGATCACCGGCCCAGTGGCTCAGTCGGCTAACGAAGGGAAGGGGGGAGGAGTCCGGTGACGTCACGGACATCAACGTCACCGGGCTCCTCCCCCTTCCCTTCGTTAGCCGATGGAGCCACTTGGAGAAGGGAGGAGGAGTCCGTGACGGCGATGCACGTGACATCACCGGATCTCCGACGGGACTCCCGTAAGACCCGGAAGCCGGCGGAGAGGTGAGTTTTCATTTTTGATCAAAAGAATTTTAAATCGATCAAAAATGTTAACGATTAATCGAGAAATTGTTAATTTCCGCAGCCCTATACATTAGTGTTCCAGCGTTTTAGTTCATGGCAAATACTGAAAGCAATTGAATGCTTTTCATTCTCCAATGACAATATACTTTAACTTCCTTTCCAATATCTGCACATGTGCCGTAGCAATTACAATGTGGTCCACTCTCCAGGTTAGATTTTTATACTTGTAAAAATATACTGCTGAAGATCACCACTGTTCTAGCTGGAGGAAGAATATTTCTGTGTTCACAAGAAAAGGGTCTGGAAATATGGCAAAAAGAACTCATTACAGGAGACCACAAATCATACAACAAGCCAGTGGTCAGTACAAATCAGTACAACTGGTAATGTGTTCCTCTGTGAACCCCACATGGTGTAGAGCGGATGAGGGTAAGAAAGGTGAATACTGTTTAAGCATTAAAAATATTAGCTTATCTAAAATGCTATACAAAAGTCAGCAGAACTGACCCCACTTAGTAAAATTGTGCATCAGTGTACATCTCTGTGCAGACACCGGTATCTCTTTTCAATGAGAAGGCAAATTTACAAAGATATAAGACATATGGTTTTACGGCAATGTTTTATTGTAGTGGGTATTTTTCCTTTTATAGTCCATCTCCACTTTACAATAGGCAGACTGAACAGTCAGTTTCCAGCCTGATCTCATCTTTCATTTCCATCTTAATCAATAACTGGCTGAAAAATTAAATGGCTCCAGCTGAATAAACAGTTGAAATACATACAGTATGTGAAGGGGCCAGTTTCCACAACACTATACTTTTTAATGCACACTTTTCATGTGTTAAGTGAGTTGTGTTAGGCAGTCTATTCATTTTAAATGGGTTGTCAACTCACCTTAACACACAAAAAATAGGTCCTGGTTCACTTAAACATAAAAAAAAAAAAAAAGGAGAGCATCTCAATGCAAAAAGCAATTGCATCTTTGCATTGCGGTACACTGCATCACACTGTATATGTGCACTGGGGTGCAATTATTGAACGTACTCCAACTGCAACAAACATACAGTGCATTGCTGTACATTACAATGTGCATTGCAGATGGAACAAGCCCTACCTGTTTTACTTGCCATATTATTGGCTATTCAATTAAAAAATTTGGGTAAATCAGGCTGAATCCTGAAACAGAGGGGTATACAAATCTCGACTTATTCTGCAAAACTTGAGCTAGGACCCTTCTCTTCCCCAATTCTAATGGAAGAAACTAGGATTATTCATACAACAAAGGATTACGGTTCTCATGTTGTATTTGAAAACATAAAGCATGTGTGGGTACAATTTTATTAGCTAGTACAGGAGTTTTTAAAAGAAGCTAGGATAAATATTCTAAGAAAAAATAGATGTAGGGGCTGATCATTTGCGGCTTGATATCAATGAACCCCTGACAACCACCAGCGCTGCAATCAACTAATGGATCATAATCGTTGAAAATAGTTGTCAACTATTCTCACTGTCGATTAGTTGGTTGGATTAGGGAGTTGGATGCTGGGAGGAGGGCACAGCAAGCAGTGGGCAGGTGCAATAGCCAGCCTGCTATTGCAATTTGAAATGGCCAATAGCAGGATGGCTATTGCACCAGCCCACTACCTGCTGTATTTACATTCAGCTGTCATCTGTGGAATCTTGTCACTATCAGCTAGCATTCCCTGGCTGAAGCTTTTCAAGTGCTTACAATACAATTCTAAATACATTTTTACAAAAATTATAAAAAGGTGGGGAAAAAAAAGTCATTTTTGGTTTCGGCCTGACAAATTCTGCTGCGGGAAGTGTGTTGCACTGCCATTCATTTCAATGGCATCCAAAATGCGCCTCCCACCCACAGTGTGAGCGCCTGCACTGGAATGCCGGATACTGCAATGCCTTGCTTTCCTGTGCAATTGCAAAAAATTGTGCATGCAGTTTTATTCTAAAGTAAACTTGTTTGCAACACTGCATTTGTGTATTTTATTTTACATTAAGGATGGCATTAATTTTTTTTTACATATGATCAAAAACATAATTAGCCAACTAATTGATTATGAAAGTAATCAGTTGCAGCTCTAACAACCAGTTTCAATTAGATCACACAGAAGATACATCCACAGGAGCAATAATGAAAATTTCAGGATGAATACTTTTGAACTTGAAGATAAACACCTCAAAAGCAAGAGCAAGAGCTTGCTACATTGAATACACTGCTATGACAACATCCATCCCTGTTTAGGCCTTGTTCACACCGAAAGCATGTGCGTTCCAGAGCGGTAGCTGCTGGAACGCACCGCGATCGCTAACAAAGTTCTCCCCGCGTGTTGCGTTGGGGGGGGGGGGGGGGGGGGGGGGCGTGGAAGCGGTGCCATTCAATTCAATGCACCACCATGTCCCCTCCCGCCCCAAAACGCGGGGAGAAGTTTCTTCGCGATTGCGGTGCGTTCCAGCAGCTGCCACTCTAGAAGCACACGCTTTCGGTGGGAACAAGCCCTTAAAGACAGCAGTGAACCATCAACGCATGCTGCCAAGCAAAAAAAGGCCTGACTTTTCAATCACACCTAACTTCTGCTCTCATTTAAAAAACCGGAAGCCAATTCTGGACGGACGTCCAGAAAAGTTGACTATTAGAAATACCGAAAAACAGCAGAGGGCTAGAAATCCCTCCAATAATTATATACTGTATGTGCTAACAAGCATGTCATTTAAGTGGAACTCCAGCTACAATTGAAAATCCCACCTATCAGATATACTTTATGAAAAATGACAGAACATGTCATCACTGCTCAGTCCTAGAGTACTATAAAGCCCAACTTGGGTGGTGTCAACAAGCATGGGCCCACAGGAAATTGGCATCATGATGGTATTGTCACTCTGCCTGAAGAGGGCTGGTGGTACTGGACAGAGTATATTGTGTATATGTGTATATTTTCCTTTAATACAGAAGGGCGAAATAATAAATATACTGCCATAGTGCACAAGTCCACCATAAGTTTTTTGGTTGGTAAACATCTGATCTAAGAACATACCGGCTTGTGATGCCAGAAGACCCTACTTGACATTCAAAAATGTCCTTATTAAAAAAAAAACAACCCATGGAAGTTTAAATGGGATAGTCAATACAGGAAGCAGATAAAATTATTCAGAAAAGTACACTTCCATAGACCATGCAAGGTGGTCAGTGAGTGCTGTGGATTGTAGAGAATTTAAACACTGAACTTGAGAGTTAGGCCTTGTTCACACCAAGCGCGGAGCAGGTGCAGAGCAGAGCAGGTGCAGATCGGATCAAAACTGCATCCAATGTATTCCAATGGTATTTTTTGCTCCAGTTCACATCGCAGCATGCAGTTCCAAAGCAGGTGAAAAAACTGCAGCAAGCCCTGTTTTACCTGCTCTGGAACGCATGCAAACGCATCTAAAACACATGCAAATGCCTGGAACGCACTGAAAGCCCATGTTAAACTAAAAAAAAAAAGAATTTTTTTTTTTTTTTTTAAACCAAAAAACGGCCCGGAACGCATCAAAAACACGGCAAAAATGAAGGACAATGTCGGCATGAATTCAGAGATGATTTGAGAATCTACAACCGAGTGATATACAAATAAGGCAAGTATTGTTTTTGGTGAAGGTACTTGAATGCATTTTAAAGATTTGTCATTTGAGTTTAGTGTCACTTTAAGTAAATCAAGTTAACTTTTACTTGTTGCATGGAATAGAGCTTTAAACCACTCTGGACCTTGAACAGAAAGGAGATCTCGGGACCATTGAGTGCATTTCTGGGTTTCATGCACTTAATAGGAAATGTGCTTTTATAACTTCCTTTCCTTTTTTTCAGGCTTCCTAAATTAACTGTTCTGCAACAATATTCAAATCATTTGCAGAATAGTTGCTGTGTAGTCTTGCTGGACTGCTTACAAACACTTTGGAAACACTTTTAGAAATATCCTACAAGTGCATTAAAAAATAATAGACAAAAAATATCAGACTGTTACTACCTTAGTCTGGTATGAGGCAGGTTTATACAAGCAAGACCACAGCTTATTTCTTCACAATGCTCTATGAATTCTAGCATGTTTTTTGTATAAAAAAAAAAAAAAAAAAAAAAAAAAAACCCCCAAAAAAACAAAAACACCGCCAAAAAA
>NW_017306690.1:1881-6618 GCF_000935625.1 Nanorana parkeri | reverse complement strand
AAAAAAAAAAAAAAAAAAAAAGAAGAAAACCCCCAAAAAACCAAACACACTGCTAAAGAATGCTTAGCAGAATAGATACCAGAGCACAAACTTCTAATTACAAAAATTAGGGTATTGTTAATATCAGTGCATATTTACACATTAGCTCTGCAGTGCCTTTTACTAGGGGTCAGCAAACGAGGAAAAGTTCAGTTTGAAGGAGGTTCAACAAACAGCATAAAATCTGCTAACCTCGAACATAGCTCCAAACCAAATGTAAACTTATGGGAGACTAATTATTTTTTCCTCCACCTTTTCAAATGACAAGTTCTAGGCTTTTGTTAAAAAGGGCAATATACAAATCCTTTGATTTGTGAATGCCTAAAAGTTTTGTTCCACTTTTGCAGCTAAATCGGGATAACCCCTACTTTTTATTTGTTACATGTTCCTATATACATTGCATAACAAAAAATAAATATTTTAAGTATGTTTTACTTGCCTAAAATTCCTACCTAGCTCCCCCTATGTAATCTTAAGGAGGGGGCTGTAGGAAGTTATGTTTACCTAATTAACTCTGTCTGTACTGTGCTGGCAGATTTAATTATCAATTGTAAACTAGATTTGGACACTGTCTGTACTAACAAAGGTTTGAGGCATTGTGATATTGAGAGGAAGCTCAGTCTTACACAACAACAGGTTCACTCTCAGACTGCTCAGAGCCTGTGATCCTCACAAAGATCTTAATCAAAGAGACATCAGAAAGGTAAGAAATATATATTTTTTAAATAATTGTATCTATGCTGTGTGAATAGTAACAAAGCAACAACAAACATTTTGTGGTGTTTTCTCAAATTTGACTGCAAACATGGAACTGCACTTTAAACCTGGACACGATGTTGCAGAGCAGTAGGATGTACTCTTCTATTACTTTTTTTTTTAAACAGCGTCTGGGGTTTTGCCTTTTAGAAGTGGTAGCACTACCACCACCTTTAAATGGCAGAACCCCACTGGATTGTTTGTAGACAAGTGAGCCGGAGATACTAGGTGACATCACTCACTAAATATTATGCAGCATCATTGTGGCGCATGTCAACATCATCAGGCTTTACTTATCCCGATTGATGCAGATCTACATTGCTGGGCTAGGTGATTAATGTTGGATTTACATTAAGGTGATATATGACTATTTCTACAGTGTACTGTAGGTTGGGATTCCAAACATTTCTGACGAAATCAAAAGTATTATGGAGACTACAAAAAAAAAAACAACCTGTTTTCTCTTCTGTTCATTGAAGGACACTGCAGGAATCTTTAGATCTTGACCATTGGGACACCCAAAGAAGTAACTACTGAGGTCTGGAAACAAATAACTCCACCTCCCCCCAGGCAGAACAATTACCTTGCTGTCTACAGAGTTTCCTGATGAAAGACACAGAAAGGCCTGATCCATAGGGAATTAGCAGCCCTGGCATATTCAGATCTTACATGCATAACCACCGAGGGTATGAAAAAGACTAGGGGAAGAAAACAGGAGATCAAATGACAGTACAGCAACCTGGGTACAGCAGTAAAAAGCCAAAGCAGTACTCACAGAGAGTACATCCTAACTGAGAAGGGTAGAACCCAAGCCTAAGACCAGCTTGAAAGAAGATCTGTGCAAGCCACCAAGAGGATGGTAGAGAGAATGAAGCTGAGTCACCTCTCTGTGAACCAGCAAGAAAGAAAAGAGAAAGCTACGCTTTCAAAAGTAAAGCGGAACCCGTGAGATAAACATATACAGCATGAAGCACTTCTAAACAACCCTTAAGACATAGGACCTGTCCATTCCACTAGGGCTGGACAGATTGACATAACTGTTCAGAAAAGGATGACTTGGAGAACGCAAAATCCTCAACAGAGAACCCTGGGGACTAGAAAAGGAGTGCATATAAATGACGAATTTCACGATGGGGTTCCCCAATCTTTCAAATTAAAGCACAAACGTGCCCTTCCCTTAGGCCTGGTTCACACCTGGGTGTTTTACAGCGCGTTCCTACGCTCTGTAAAACGCTCAACATGTGAAAACCAATGATTGCCTATGGGCATGGTTCCCACCTGGGTGTTTTACAGCGTGTAGGAACGCGCTGCAAAACGCCCTGTGCCCAAAGAAGTACAGGAGCTTCTTTGTGGCGATTTGCCGCGCGTATCCATTGGGATACAGCCAGGTAGCCCTCGGAAACGGGGGCTTGTCTCGCGTTTTTTACCGCGAATCGTGGTAAAAACGCGCGGCAAACGCACATATTCGATACGCCTAGGTGTGAACCCAGCCTTACTATCTTTTGTAATAACAATCAGCATTGTGTCAAACAGATGGTCCCTTTCAAATAGAAGGTTCGGCAGGGCTTTCTTAGAGGTCCGGTTGGTGGACCAACACTTGAGCCACAGTTATCAGTGAACAACACAGTTGAAACAAAATCTCATGGGTACCGCATCCAGCAACCCAATACACTTGTTTCCAAGACCGTTACCTAACCTGTCAGCTAGAGCATCAAACAGAAGACACCTGCTATCACTCCCACCCCTGATGCAAAGATTTTGGTCACTCTGGGTGTGTCTCAGACACTAGGTGGTCCCTTATGTACATCCCATGAGGAACACCCCATGCCCTCCTCAATTTAGGATACGGCTGTCACAGCCGATCCTGTAAGTAGCTAAGGATCTGCATGCGCTCAATGGCTGAGCTAGAGGCACTACAAGTATCTATGTTATCCAACTGGTCACCCAGTTGTCAGGAAGACAGACAACAAAGGAAAAAGAAACATTCCCTGCACAAAATGAGAACCAAGATTTCCAGCAGTGAGCTTAGGTTCTTACTCCTTAACACTAGGCTAAAAACTGAGCTGCCTTTAGCAGTTGGGGGTTGCCATCCAGGAGGTGCTGCCCCTAAGCCATGCTTTCGTTTTGTACCTAGTGTCCTACTCCTGAAGGTGGCACTAAAACACAATTGTCAGGATCGAAAGATCTCCATTGTGTCCTTCAAAGAAAGGAAGAGAAAAGAGAAGATTATAAGGGATGGCATGCGCTGAGATAGAAGCACATTGAATGTGCCATGCATTCAGGTGCACCCAGCTGTGACATTTAAAACAAACTACTGCTATTTTGCAAGATCAAAACACTCAAAAACATTGTCTTGATTGCAAAAGTAATAATTACAATGTATTGAAATACACAGTACACATTAGTGGTGAAATAGCTATTCGACAGAGGCACTTAGCCACAGAAATGTTGAAGTTATTACTGAATTAAACTAATTATAAACTCTATGGCAGTGGCGCTTTAGCTGGTGGTACATGCACCAGCCACGTTGTACCTTGGTTACCAAGCTGACTGTGGTAACAACGATTAATAATGTTTTTTTTATTTTTCCTTACAAAACACAGGTTTCATTCTCTGCTGCTTGTAGCTTGAATGAAAAAAAGTAAAAATGTTGAAACAAAATTCAACTATTATTTTTGCCGCTAATCAAAAAGAAACTGTCACATGCAGCCTTTAAACATTTTTAGAGTCTGTGGCTAAAACTGCCTCTAAAATGTATGATAACTGGTTGTCTAGAATTACTTTATGGCTTGTCTTATGTTCCATTTGAGCTGCCGATAATCTATAGCTGAAACTGTGTGCAAACACATGAACTGTTACCAGAGATTATTGAATGGTCTGGTCACAAAAAAAAAAAGAACCTTCTGTGGTGATGTATTGTAAATGCTTGTAAACCGCACAACACTCAAACTGCACCTCATGGAAAATGCAAAGGTGTGAAAGTAGCTGAATGGCTATATTCCCCCAATAAATGCTTTTCAAATAACCAAGCCAGATTGATCAATATTTAATATCTCTAATATTTGCTTGTCTGATATGCCTACACTTGCATAATTTAGAAATCCAGATGGACAAATCTGTACGCATACATTCAGAAATAATACCAGTTTACCCATTATTTGGTACAAGCCTGAGCCAGCTACATTTTCCAAAATTTTCATTCTATGAAAAAAAAAATATTTTGGTTGACCAAACATCTGCATTTCTTTGCAATGCACCATGGATCACACCTGCACTGCTGTGTGGACACAGCACATAGAAAACAGGGCACCTAGGTGACTGGTGGTGTTCAGTTGCTGAAAACGGTCAGTGATTGCATCTAGTGTGAACAGGTCAGGACTGTGCTGCTGAAACCCTCCCAATTCTGACTGCAGTGTCTGGGAGGAGTAGGGGAGACACAAATGAAGGAGGAGGTGGCTGACTCAAGGGAGATAAATGCATTAAAAAAAATAATTGTTTAGGAGTCCATTGCATTACATACGAACTGGGTCGGAGACCAGTTTATAATGAAACATAAGAGTCTTTACATGTAATTTAATATTAATAAGGGTTGTAGGCTGTGGATATCAGTACACAGGGGTGAGAGGCCCAGATTCACAAGAACACAAATCAGTCATGGAGGTAATTTGACAAAGTCTCTCATTATTACATAAAACATAGTTATTCTATGAGTAAATATAAAAATACACCCACAGCAGGAGGGTAGATAAGGATAGATATTAAACATTTTATTTTTTTTAAACTTTAGATTTTTATTAAATTATAAAATATCTGCAATACAACAATGTTGACTACATTCCAAAAATTAGATACAGGTTTGGTATGTTAGCACATATAGGACTTATACAACATAATCTACTATACCTTAGAATTTTTCCACCTTGGGATCGAGAATGTTAAAAT
>NW_017306690.1:0-795 GCF_000935625.1 Nanorana parkeri | reverse complement strand
TAAACAATAATAAGATAAAAAATTATAAAAAAATAAAAAAATTAAAGGCCAAGATAAATAAAAAAAAGTAAAAAAATTTAAAAAGTGCTAATAAAAGGGGAAACAAACAATAAAAAAATTAAAACTAACCCTGCCGCCCCTGCCATTCTCCATTAATGGGGGGGGTGTATTGTGGAATCTGGCCTTGGGGCGGCAGGGAGAGTGAATCCCTGACCATACACATACCTTGTTCTTGCAGTCTTCTCTTCCCTTCTCTTCCTTAGCAGCGGGGGAGGGGCAGCGATTTGCATATGAATGAGCCGCGATATTTACATATGAATGGGCCGCGGCTTATTGATACGCAAATTACCGCAGCCCATTCATATGTTAATATATACCGGGACAGTGCAGGCTGCAGGAACAGCACCAGCAAGCTCCGGAAAGAGTACAGAGTAGAGAGGGCTGGGGGAGGAGGTGTTTCTCTGGCCTCCCCCACCAGCGCCCTCTAGTGTCTACTGTGTGGTAGTGCCGGCTCTGCTCGCTACCACACAGTAGACACTGCTCTGCACAGAGTCGGCATAGCGGACCGGCCCTGGCTGCTGTGCGGGCCACATTACAAGGTCTGGTGGGCCGGATTCGGCCCGCGGGCCTTGTGTTTGCCACCCCTGCTATAAGGGGCAGGAAATTACTCTTATAAGTATTTTTGGATGAGGACGTGAGTTTAATTCCCAGGTATGGGATCTGTGACCTATCGCATTTGTATGGATATTCATATAGAGCATTCATATCAGATTTTTTTATATGAAGCGGTAGGAT
>NW_017306689.1:1213957-1239246 GCF_000935625.1 Nanorana parkeri | reverse complement strand
AGACGTACACTGTACGTCTCCCGTCACAAAGGGGTTAAAGATAACAAATAGTAGATGGAAAATCTTCTATAATGTAAACCTATAATAAATATTAGTAATAAAATTACAACAACAATAACATCAGAGATAATAGCAACAGTCATATATGCAATGGCCTGTTTTGATAATTGTTGGTAAATTGGGACCATTTACCAAGAAAACCCTTTCATATTGGTATCTTGATATATTAAAAAAAATCAGTGCTGATGACTAAAACAAGGATCCAAAAAAACACTAGGGCATATTTACATTTGCAAAACATTATTAATACACTCAGTGTAAAAGTATTTACCCTATGTATAAAACATTTGCAGGTTGGTCACATAACATTCACCAACAAATATTCTTCAGTGGAAATGGGTGGTTTCTGTAATACTTGACCTAGACAAGGCAAATGTTACATTCCCAGCACATTCAATGAACAGTTTTTTGGGTGGAAGATCATTACAGGTCTTAGGAAAGCAGTGCTAAGCCTGTTTTTTTTTAAACACAAGTTTAGAAATCAAGAGGTTTATTTATTTATTTATTTTATCACTGACAAAGGTTAACCTGCTCTTAATGTTTTTTTGCATGTCAACATCCCTTTGGAGGAGGAGGGGGAGGAGGAGCATATGGGCTGGTATTTGCGTAGCAAGGAGCCATAAATGCAGGATACCACAAACAATTAAATTAACTTAATAAACTATCAAATTAGTGATGAAACTATATTAAAGGAATGAAGAAGTGCAAGCTATTTCATTATTATATTCACTTTCTTCCCCTAAAAATGTTGATGAGGGGAGGAGGGGGGTTTATACCCACCAGGACCTTTAAAGGAGAACTATGGGGTTAAGGCCTTTCCCCTTAGGGTAACGGGAGGACACAAACTGGCGTCCTCCCGTCACCATAAGCTCAGTATACCGCGAGCTACAGCTCGTGGTATACTGAGACGCCACAGTATACCGCGAGCTACTGCTCATGGTATACTGAGACGCCGCAGCTGAAGCGGATCCCGACAATTATGTCTGGATCAGCCCAGCTGCGTGAGTGACAGCTGGCTCTGCCTATCTAGAGGCAGAGCTAGCTGTACCCGCCGCCTGCCATGTGAAAGGCAGACGTAGCTATCCCCGCCCCCTACCCCATCCGATCCGCCAGTCAGCACTGGCGGATCGAAGCGGGGAGGGGGGAATCCAGCCCCCACTGTCATGGCAGAGAGCTGTGACAGGATCGAGAGGTGAGCGAACGCCGGTACGTGTTCGCTCACCTCCCGATCTACTGAGCCGACCTGTGACAGTCTCATTGTCACAGGTCGGCTAGAACTATGAGGTGAGTGAAAAACACTCGCCTCATAGTTCTCCTTTAAATTCATGTAAAAAACTGTTGAAAATTATGCAGTTTACCCATATTGACGATTTAACACAACATGCCTTGTTTATTAGAACTGTGTTTAGTTCTAAATACTTCTGAATCTAAATCTTTACAAAGCCTACTGTACCATGGCAACCTTTTTTGCAGGCAATTATAGTTAGCAATCTTACTATAGGCTTTGCTAAAATCAGAGTGAGCATTTAAAATTGAACATATGGTGTAATTTAATAAAGCTGTACATTTTCACTTGTGCAGAGAAATAATAAAAATAGGAATTTTAAATTGATTGAATGGTTACAGCTTCTGTCAACAAAATGTTTACAGCTTCACTGAGTTACATTTAAAGAAGAAGGCAACATTTTTATGAACCCTTGCAGTGGGGCTACCTTCACACTGCAAGGCTTAACTGCTCATTTTGGTCTAGGGAGAAAAATAACAGTTATGCTTACCCAATACTTGGAGCCAGCCAGCTGTGCCAGTGATCCCTCCATCCTGTCTCTCCCCCACTACTCAGCATCCTCACATAATATATACTGGGGGGAATTGATCAAAACTGGAGCAGACAAAATATGGAGCAGTTTCCCATGGCAACCAATCAGCTTCTCTCTTTGGTCTGTTTAGTTAAGATTTAAAAATGAAAGAGAGAAGCTGATTAGTTGCCATGCACAGCTTCTCCAGGTTTTGTCTGCTCCAGTTTTGATAAATTCCCCTCACTGTGTATAGAACGTGATGACTCAGGGACCTTAGACTGCTGCAGCGGACTGGGAGCAAGGCTGGAAGGACCAGTCTAAGAGCAAGCAAGCTATATATATATAATCCTAAAAATACAGTTGTAAATATAATGGGGAAATGGCCTGAACAAGATCAGATTATACTTGCACACATTATATCAGATTCATGAGAAAGTTCTATTTTTATAGCCCTATATGCTACTCCAAGATCAAGATAAAGTGGGAAAGGTTAAAACGTCTGACAGCTCCTTTCCAAAGGGCACACAGACATCAATAAAAGCCTAAGATAAGTTCTAATTTAAGCTAAATGGACTTTTAAAGCAAACTAAGGTGCCTAGGGTTAGTGTAAAAATGTGTACTTTAGTAAACCAGCCATTATGTTGCTGGAAATTCCAAGTAGGTATAAGTATACCAGAGCAGGGCACACTGGAATTCAAACTGTGCCTGACACCAATGCTATTATTACAAATCACCAGCCAAGAACTGGAATGTTAGCAAAATAGCAATTCTAACTTTTTTGAACAGTTTCTTTAGAAGAAAACAAGCTGACAGTGAAAAAATATCTGCAGGATATGTATTTGTGTTACATTTTGCTTATCTGGGTGCTGCTATAGGGAAATAATTGTTGAGCACATTGGCACCGGACCAGAAAGCATGAAATTAAAAGACACAAATAACACGCCAAATTAGAAGTCACATTAAAAGCCAAGTGGCTGCTTTAGTTAGATCATGAAGATAATAACACTGTAAAATTCCAGCCTCAGATCAATTTATACAGCAAGATATAAAAATATAAAAAGGCAATACATAAAGCAGCTATGTTGTTAAAATGATAGTTCCTTTGGTTTCATTTGACCATATCAGCAATGAATTAAAGCATATCTAAGCTATTGGTGTGTATGTGAATGCTGTAAAAAGGTGGCCTGCATTTAGTATTGTATTGTATTCAATATGTTTATCTGTAAAAGGAACACTTTATGATTTGTGTTTATGGTTAGCAAATTATTGTATTCAGCATCTAATACTGAAATCAATTAACTTTACATTCAAAGATTTTGTCACTTCATTGTACTGTATTACTTGTGCTTCAAAAAGCTCATTGCTGAATATTTGTAAAAACGGTTCAGAAAATCTTTTTTGTGTGTAAAGTGTATGTATAGCCATGTTTTTAGCTAATATGGGGGTAGGTTAGTACCCCATCAGTTTTTTTTAATTGCTGACAAACCAGAACGCCAAAATTTACAGTGACACTTTTAGAGTACAGAACCACATTTTGCCCTTCTAGGAAAATCACTTCAATGAACTGATTTTCAATTTGTTGACTTTATTAACAACAAAAATTAAGGAAATCAAGTTTCCACTCTTTCTAGTTCCATCTCCCCAGTGCTCCAGAGATCATCACTTTTCATTACATCCCAAAAATCTCATGTTCTACTTAAACTTTTCTACTCGCCTTCTCAGTCACTTCAAAGATCAATATCATGTTAAAATCCTAATAGTGGAGACTTGAAAGAGAACTATGGGGTAAGTGTTTTTCCGCATAGTTCTCTTTAGGGTCACAGGAGGACATATACTAACCGCCTCCTATGACCCAAAGCTCAGTATATCGCGAGCTATAGCTGGCGATATACTAAGAGCGCCGCAGCCAGGATGGATCCCGGCAATACTGTTGTGATCCTCCAAGCTGCGTGAGTAACAGTTGGCTCTGCCTATCTAGAGGCAGAGCCAGCTGTGCCCACCCCATTCGTTCCCCCACTCAGTGCTGGAGGATCGGAGAGGGGAGGGATCCTAGCTGAGAACGGTGACTGGCAGTCACTGCTCACTGCAGGGAGACGATCGGGAAGTGAGCGGATTGCCTGCATGTTTCTGCTCACTTCCCAATCAAAAGAGCCGACCTGTGACAGCTTATTTGTCACAGGCCGGCTCTGACTATAAGGATGAGTGGAAATCACTCACCTTATAGTTCTCCTTTAATCTCTGCCAACCCAAAATCACTGAACATAATCTAACTTTTATTTTTGTACATTCCTTTTTAAGGCTATACTGCCCTATTAACATAAAAATTATGCATTCTATAACGCAAACTCTTATTTTTTTTATGCAACCTAGATTTTCCTCTTCCAATGGGAATTTTTTTTTCTATTCTGACATTGCTCCGTGTCAGAATAAAGAAAAAGCAGTGTTTCTCTCCTTGGCGGCCAGGAGCAGAAGACTCCCGGAGAGCCAGGGAGAGTTAGCTGTTTGGAGATCAGTGTCGCTGGTTAGCAGGTAACCAGGGACGCTGATCTCTCTGCAAGTGGCCGGAGCCAGCCGTAAGAACGTGGTCGAACCGAAGGGGTCCTGGGGCCGAAGCTAGCCGAAGGATCGGCCGAAGCTACGGCTAGATCCTCTGGCAGCTTCGTGAATAGACCCCATAGTATCAACAACAGGAATGAATATAACTGTGCAGTGGTTACCTACATAAAAAACATTATTTTAAAAAAAGTTGAAAATTATTATGTAATCAGTTAAAAAAAGCTACATACTTTTTGTGACGACTCCGTCCAAGTGAATGATATTTGGGTGATCAAATTGTCCCATTATACTTGCTTCTCCCAAAAAATCTCGTCTTTGCTTATCAGTGTATCCAGCTTTAAGAGTCTTGATTGCCACAGGAAACTCTCTCTTTCCAGGAAGTCTAATTCGACCACTGCAAACTTCCCCAAATTCACCTGCAAATGAAAAAAAAAATGAATGCAATCAACTAATAAGTTAACCAGTCAATCAATCAATCAATCAAACATAAATCTACTCTTATATTTTACATCAAAATTAAACCCGGCTTTAAAAAAAATACAAAAATAATGGCAATAATTTGTTTGCTATTTTTTGTCTTCTAGCTGGTCAATAATACAGCTATAGCTGCTGCTATTACTACTTAACTATAGAGCTATGGAAACAAACAGGTTCATGTCAGCTGTTTTTCAGTGTATCCTAATACATTTTATGACATTTACAAATGTGCCTTGTATTGTAACTGTAGCCATTACTTGTATTGTAACTGTAACTGTAGCCATTACAATTAGCAAATTCAGCTTGTAAAAACCATTCAAGGAGAACTATGGGGTTAAGTCTTTTCCCCATAGTTCTCCTTAGGGTAACGGGAGGACACAAACTAGCGCCCTCCCATCACCCTAGGCTCAGTATACCGCCCGCTGTAGCTCGCGGTATACTGAGACCCCGCAGTATACCGCGAACAGCTGCTCGTGGTATACTGAGACGCCGCAGCTGAAGCGGATCCCGACAATTGTGCCGGGATCTGCCCAGCTGCGTGACTGACAGCTGGCTATGCCTATCTAAAGGCAGAGCCAGCTGTACCCGCCCCCTCCCCCGTCCCTTCCGCCAGTCAGCGCTGGTGGATCGGAGTGGGGAGGGGGGAATCCAGCCCCTCCCCTGTCACGGCAGAGAGCCGTGACAGGATCGAGAGGTGAGCAAACGCCGGGATGTGTTCGCACACCTCCCGATCTACTGCGCCGACCTGGGACCGTCTCATTGTCACAGGTCGGCTAGAACTATGAGGTGAGAGGGGGAAGAGGAGTGGAAGAGAGAAGGAAGGGGTGAAGGGGAAGAACATCTATCACCTTCTCTTATTGTGGGATCTATTCTCTCCACAATCATCTCTCCAATATTAGGATCAGGAAAATACAAATATGGCAAAACATTTTGCCACATTGCATAATTTCAATACAGAATCTTTGAGGGTCCAGATTGTGGAGAGAATAAATCTCCCACTTAGAAAATGGGGTAGATTTTCTATTCTAAGTAGAAGAGAAGTCTTTTGGATCTTTAGAAGAATGAACTTTAAATGAGATGTGACACATTATTATAAATAGTCTGTTTTACATCCATTCTCTGGTAACTGAAATCCATCATAAATCCTCAGTGTAAATATGCATGCAAAATCCCTAATCAAAGTTATGGGTTGAGTTTTAAACTGTGAATTTTGTTCCGAAATATTAGTTTTGTATTCAATGTTGATTGAGCATACACTATTCTTACATATTCCCCCTATTCTTTCCCCCCCCTTCTTTTCTTTCCCTTTTTTCCTCCCCCTTCCCTTTTTCCCCCCTTCTTCCTCCAATGGACATCTGTGTAGCAGAAGCCAAACAGCTGATCAGTTCAACTCCTGGGATTAGTGCTGGATGTTGGCTATCATTGACATCTGGTGGTACCAGCCGGGACCCACAGGAGTTGCCGATTCCTTGTGCCATTTTAAAATGGCACTGGGAAAATAGTCACCACCCCCTGTGCTGTTTTAAAATGGTACCTGGGACTCAAGTGGTTAAAGTGGGTAAAGCTTCCCAGGAATAAAATCTCCTTTAGTAAATTAACCCATTAGTCCAGTGACTGGGGAACTTTCTGATGCAGTGAGCATCCAACGAGAGATAAAGGCATTGAGGAAAGGACTTGACAACATAATATTGCTCTTGTATTGTCATTTTATTGCATTAGCTCTTGAAGCTTTGAAAGCTTGAAAGCTCTTTCAAATGTTATCCGAAAGAACAATTCCACTGGAGTTTCATTCATTGATGAAGATGGGTTAGATCAGTCTAGCTTATGAATGTTACATGCCAACATGATCCCTCTTAACTTTATCTGTCCGCATGTTATTTTTCCTTCAATCAATTTGCCTCTATTAAGTATGAATCCAACAGAAGTCTTCAGGAAAATGTCTGGTACCCAGGCAAGTGGCTGGTATAAAACTAATACAGCTTAGTAGCAGGCTAGCAAAGGGTTGACCGCAGAAACAAGGCAAAAAACATTTCAGACTTTACCCAGGCCCTTCCAATTACTCTTCATTTCACCTAACTGTAGCGGAATAATAGCCACAGTGGCAATTTTCTCACCTACATAATAATTATAGCTTTAATTCAATACAAATATATGTTCCATACAAAATAAATGTGTATCTTATATTAAACACATATAATAATTAACACATATAATTAAGCCAAGCAAAACTTCATAAAATTGTTTTCCTGCACTACAAACATGAACAGTTTCAGGTATACTGTACATAAACACACTAATGCAAACATGAATAATATAAAAGTGCAAACAGACAATATATGCATATAAAGAATACAATACATAACCTCTAATGTTACATTCAATAAAAATGGCTGCTTAATGCATTCCTGTGGGAAAATATGATTTTACTATGGACAAAGCAATTAATGGTAGCAGCCTAGGAATCAGATGTAGAAAGCTTCATGGCTCCCAATCTCTAACTAGGAACTAAGGCAAAACTACAGCAGAAAAAAAGAGTCCTAGCTAAGACTTCACCCTCCAGTGGGCATACAAACAGGTTGCCTGTTTATTAATTAAGTTGTGTGAATAAACATAAAATTCAAGATAGTTTGCTATACTAATATATATAACCTGACACCACTGAATATTGTACAGAGGAGTATTCATGTGAATTTGCAATCTCTGTGGTAGGTGAACTTACAGTGACATTAAAGAGTTAAATCTTAAAAACGCATTTAACATTTAAGGAACCTAACTATTAACAAAAATGTATCTTATTTGTGTATCACTCAGCTGTAGATCCTCAAATCATGCTGAGACTGTCCTTCCTTCTGGAGGGTGACTACTTTTTTCCCCATAATCCTTGTGTGTGTAAAGCAGCCATTGCTCCAAGCTCACTTCCATGATGGACTACAATCTCAATACAAATTAGTAAACTGAACGTGAGATTGTAGTCCACCATGGGGTTGAGCTGGGAGCAGTGGCACACACAGAGACCATGAGAAACAAAAGTAGCCACCATTCAGAAGTAAGGACAGTGTCAGCACAAATTCAGAGAGAATTTGAGGATCTACTATTGAGTGATACACAAATAAGGAACATTTTGTTATTAGTTAAGGCACTTAAATGTATTTTAAGTATTAACTCCTGAGTTTAGTGCCACTTTAATATGTTCTCATGAAGAGGCAATGGAGAGTTGATGCATGTTTCTTTAGAAAATATTGCATGGCACAGTGGCAGGAGAATACAGATTTATTAAAGGAGCAAACAGAAATTTGCTTTTCATGTGATTCTATGGGGGTGATTTACTAACCTAGACACACGCACACACCAGGTGCGTGTGATTTTTACACAGCAAAGCGTATTTATCAACCAAAAAGTCTCTATACGCATGTTTCCACTAATGCCATATATGGAAAAATCATGCACATGATGCATATATAATGCTGCTTCACAGTTTAGACAAAAATGGTTAGCTCATGCATTTACATTCCTGCATTCATCAACGCAAGCAACACAATGTAGAGCTAATTTACACAACATCACCTTGCAATTCAGGGCAGGGCTTTGCACAACACACCTGCTGGGTGTGTACACACTACAAAGGTGTTTAGATTCCACCCATAGATCATGCTGGGAGGGAACACACTACAGAGGTGTATACATGTTCGTGGTGTGTTTATAAGGTTAGTAAATCAACCCCTATAATTCATTAATATAGTATTATAATAAGTAATATAATATCACTTAATTTGTTAAGTGAAGATTCTCAACTCCTTTAGTAAATCAGCCTCAATATGTTAAAATTAAGACTCAGTTTTGTTTTTCAGTTGATGCAGGCATGCTGAAATACCCATGGATTCCTTGTATCTATCTTTAATTCCAGCTATGAGAAGTCCTCATCTGAGTTGCTTTTCTCCTGCCCACTACAGCCAAGGAGTGCAAAACCTCCTCTTGCTATAAAATTAACTGCAGTTTTCAATATAACCAGGAACCAGGCACAGAGAAATGCAGAAACAAATCCATACCAAACTTTGGTGGTCGGCTCTGACCATCAGAAGAATGTTGCTCAATGTAATGCCAATGGTGATCATTCTCAAGTGAACTGAACATATTTATTGCACAAACAACTCTTTTTGGTGACAGCTTTCATGTCATCAGATTACAGTGCCAACATACAACAATATATAAGCAGGCTACAAAATTCAGAGCACCGTGAATGTAAGGCCACAGAAAATCACGTTATTAATTCTCAGGTGAGGTGAAAAGATGTAGTGTACTAACATATCCGTTTTGGTTACAGTTACCACATCATCAGAATATAGTGCCAAGGTAATATAACATTTGTTCATATGCTACACAATGTAGAGCACCTATGACTTTCAACATGTCACCTTGTTCTAGCAAACTGTACACTCTCATTGTAAACAGAAATGTTGAGTGCTCTTTACATGAGTATATTATATCAGAGCATTACCAATGGTTTACTCTTAGGCCATTTATATAAAGCAAAGCTAAACGTGTACTAACCATACTGATGAATCAAAGGAATTTCTGTACCATCTGTTGCCATGGGTTATTGCATATCACTATACTTTTCAAGATGATAAACATATAAAGTTCCCTATTTTAGAGCTTATACAGTGTAGAAATGCCTTAAAAACAACTTTAAAGCAAAAGAGATAATACTGGATCGCTGCTTTGTATATTTTAACCCCTACATTGGAGTTTTAATCTTTTAAAAGAAGCTGGGGTTGGGCTTTAATGCTATACCATTGCTCTTGATTGTTTTAACAGATACATTACACAGATAACACTAAATTAAGGTAATACCTTACCTGCTCCAATAACTCGCTCAATAGTTATACAGGAAGCATCGATTTCCTTGGCAAATTCATGTACTGCCTGGTTTGGGTCTTCATAGGTATGAGGATCAATGTATGTTTTTATTCCGGGCAGTTTAACTGTCGAGGAACAGAAAACTATCTCTTTATTAGTCAGAAATGTCATTTCATAAATAAAACTTTTACTTGTCAGATATTGTTTGTCAAATGGATGATGGAATTTGCAAAGTGAAAATTCCTTTGCAAAGTGAATAGCTTCCTTGCCTTTAGTTTGTGACTGTACCACTTTCCCCAACCCCTATGTGGTTTCTTGGCTTGATCATCTGTATTGGAGGCCGGGGAAGACATTAGAAGTATAATAGACTCCCTGATGTCTCCATAAATGCTATCACATAGGGGATTGTTTGCCCCTTTGCAATAGCAAAAAAGTTAAGTAAAAAAATAAAGTGTTAAAAAGGAAAGACTATAAATTAAAACCAACCCCGCTGCCTCCTTAATCTGCATGTGAATGAATGTACAAGTAGGGCATGCACATGGACATAAAAAGCAATTGCACCACACATAAGGTATCACCGCTAACATCTGAGTGAGAGCAATAATTCAAAGGACATTATTCGCTGTTAACTCTGATGAGCAGTAAAGGCTTTTAAAGCGTTATTCGCTGTTAACTCTGATGAGCAGTAAAGGCTTTTAAAGCGTTATTCGCTGTTAACTCTGATGAGCAGTAAAGGCTTTTAAAGCGTTGCCTATGGACAATTTTGAGCACCATAGTTTTTCAACAGTGCACTGGGGTGTGCAATTTGAAGGCTTGACATATTCAGTATTTATTCACTCTATGTGACCCCATCAAAAACTGGGTATTAGATTGTGTTTGTGAGCAATAAAATTCATTTTAGTGTATTTCTTCCTAAAATAATATTTTAGGTAATTTGTAAAGTAATTTGATAATCATTTGCGCGAATATCAGGCGACATAAAAAATGCAGTTACAATTTTTTTTATTCTTCAGGGCCTCTGCTTTAAGAAAATATATCATTGTTTGGGGGTTTAAAGTAATTTTCTATCCAAAAAAATTTGATTTTATCTTGTGTGTGAAAAGAATTGCTCTGTTTCTAAAGTGGTTAAATTATATTTGCCACAATTATTAAAATAAACATTGAGAAGAACATATATAATAAACATATGGTACTTACTGTGTCCATTATGAAAATGCATCTTTTCCTCTTCTGGATCCTGCTTAGCCTTACTGTATCCACACCGCCTGTAACAAAGACTATTATTATGATTTTTTTTCCCGTAGTTATTACTAGTAACAGTGTCTATTCAAAACCGACAGCCTGCTTCTGACAGCTGGACGGAGCCAGCTGTGATGTTACGGCTAGCTCCGGCCACTTGCAGAGAGATCAGCGTCCCTGGTTACCAGCTAACCAGGAACACTGATCTCCAGACAGTCTAACTCTCCTGGGCGCTCCGGGAGTCCCCCGCTCCCGTCCGCCAAGGAGAGAAACACTGCTTTTTCTTTCTTTATTCTGACACGGAGCCATGTCACAATAGACGCGCGATTTTTGCAGCAATATCGCTCATATTTCCACGCGATGTCGCTCTACGTAGCTTCTCCAATCCATTTCAATGGAGCTGTTCACATCTCACCGTTCAATATCGCTCAATATCGCATGTAGCTCGTTGCTGTAGCTTGTCGCTCCTACATGACCCTTTTTTCTGCGGATTTCGACCGATTTTGCTCCTGATTGCATACAGCCCAATAGGAAAAAGTCGCGCAATAGCGCACATGGAAGATCGCATGATTTTCATGTTGCTCAGTGTGAATGGGGCCTAAAAAGTAAAACTGTTGTAGCTCAAAACCTTTCTTCTAATTTTTAATTTTAGAATTCTACTCTTAATGGGTACCGCACTGTAGCCCACACAAGAGAACCACAGAAAGGAGCACCAGATGAAAAAGTATGAAAGAGTCCTTTCCCCTGAGCTAAACACAACTTTCCCTTCCATAGATGTGTACATACCAAGACCTGACTGCCGCAGCACTCTCTCTCATCGCTTAGCAGGCACACTACATACCCATAGACCTCTATGGGGCTTGTTTACCTTTGTCTCCTGACCAGTAGATGGAGGTAGACAAGCCCTATAGAATTCTTAATTATTACCAAAGAAATAATTTCCCTTTTCACTTTATCACGTATTACCTTATCACTTCTAAATAAAGGACTTGGTCAGTAAATTGATTTTGATCCATTCCCAATCTGTAATATAAAGTGAAATGTTTTTATTTAATATAGTTGAAGAGTCTGGGCTGGTGCTAACCTTGAGCAAGATTTTTACATTTTCAAACTTTTATTTTACTTTCAGCACTCATTCAAAGAGTGTGATAGACACATAGGGGTCTATTCACTATGCTGCCGAGGGCAGCCGAGTGAATGACCGATCAGTTGTGAAGTGAGCCGAACACTGTTCGGCTATTCACTTCAGGCTGATACGGCTGATTTCAGCCGTACATCGGCTGAAATGCGCCGTACATCGGCCTGCTTCGTGCTGAGCATGTTCGGCCGACCCGAAGTGCAGAAGGAGTTTGACTCAGCCGATCCAACATCTGGATCGGCTGAGCCGAACCTCCGGCAGGCTTCTCACTTAGACCCCATAATGTATATCTGTCTCACATCCCTGCAACAAATGACACAACTTGCGACAGATTTACGTAACTGTCAGTAAGGTGTTCCTTAATCTGTTGCATAATTGCCTCAGACAGAATTTTTTTCTCCGGCAGAACTTTGTCTGCAACACAATCTTTACACATGCAACACAATTTACCCTAACATAAAAGAGGTCTGGTTTACTTACACTTCTCTTACCCTTAATAAATGATACTGAGGAGAATAGGAAATTCCATAGAAAGCTCCATCTAGCGGCTGTAATGCCTTTATGCATAAGCTCCTTAGTGTTGTTTATCTCTTCAGTGTCTGCAGCAAGTTTATTATTCTTAAGTCCTCACTCTTAATAACCAAGCTAATCCCTGTCCCTAGGATATTCACAAATATCTATAACGAAAGAGCATTCTTTAGAATGTGTGAGCTCTCTTAATACAATACAAATATTTTCTCCTTGGAGAAATTTTTTTCCCCCAAGATTCTCTAAATAAGCAGGAAAATTGCCAGGGCTATAAAAAGGCCTTTGTCACTGCTAAATGGTTCATAGTATATTATCTAAAGTGCGATTAAAAGGGCGGTAGAAGCAGCTTATTTTTCATTCTGGGGATCTCTAGAGGTCGATAAATGTATACAGCAGCATGTCACATTAACATACAAAATTAAGTCATGAAAACCCCAAAGTACAATAAAAACATGTCTGAACACGATGTGCTGCATAATACTATAATACTATAGCAGGTTTATGTTGGCACGGCTGCACTGGTTCGGCTTCACTAATAATGCATGGCAGAAATCCTGTCCATGAAACATTATCTACCTTAGAGCTTCCAGATGTACTAAATTTACTGATCAGATAAACAGGCCATAAATTTGTCACTTAGTGAACAAATTATGCCCTGTACCGTCTGGCATGTAAATGCTGGCTTTTTGAAAAACAGATGTGCTAGATTTTGAGGAAATGGCTTCCAGCCTGTACTTCAGCAGTAAAAGTGTATCTGAACCCTAAATAATGTGTTGTCAAATCTTGTAATCCAATTGAATCAAATCAAAACCCACCTACAAATTGAAAGATTTGTTAAGGTCAGTATCATAGTAAATTCTGAAAGTTTTGTTGATGTCTGCCATTTCAGACAGCAGAATTGTTTATTAAAAGGAACAATTGTAGGATAGATTTACTGGCTTTAGATCAACCTTGCCAATGTGTGTAGAAACCACCAAATATGAACTTGTTAATCCTATAAGCCACTGGCGGTGTATAATAAGTAAACAAAAACTCTGCTTTAATCTTTTACCAGGCACCTAATTACACCTCCACTTGGGGCTACCACCTTACCTGTCATAGTACACAAATAAGGTGAAGCCAGTGAGTCAATTACACCCCATACACAAACAGGCAATGCTCTCTGCATACATGAGCAGCCAGGGTGATTGGTTAAAGCCCAACTGAACTTGCAGTTTAAATCAGCTAAATACATTCCAGGTACATCAAAACAAAACGTGTACAAAGTCTTAAAGATCATATTCTTTGCAAAGCAGGCACATCCTAAATTTAAAAGCCTGTTGTCTACCAGAGTGCTGAAGAAAATAAACCTTGCTTTGTGGGTGGAAGCAGCAGCCTCTCTGTAGAGGTCCAACACAACTCCTGGCTGAGTCAGAGTTTGAGCTTTCCAATCAGAAAAGATAATTCTCCCTGCTGATTGGAGAATTCTAGCTCTGATTCAGCAGAGTGTAGGCCTTCTATACAGAGAATGTTTTCACACAGAGAGCAAGGATCCTTTTCTGAAACATGCTAGCAAGGGAGAGGCTGTTTCTAACTGGGGCTTTGGCTGCCTTCAAAAGAAGATGAACTTTAAGACATTTGATGCACCAGGAATGTAATGTATTTACCAGATTTAAACTGAATGTTCAGTTGGAGATGAGGTCCTAGCTGCTGACTTGACAAAAAGGTCAACATTTGCTTTTTAGTAGCATTGCTGTTCAGTATGCCCACACTGTACATTTTGTGGAAAGGAGGAGTGTGTTTGAAACAGCTGATGTTTACATACTCCAGGAATGGAAAGCTTGACTGTAATAAATATAACATAAATATAATGCAACCTTTAAAAATACTCCTGCTCTCTGTACAAATGAGTTTGATTCAACTTCCCATCATTCAAGAATTTGACTATGTATTTGACAGGCTGAATGAATAACTAACTTGATGCAAACAACATCATAAAGAATTTTTAAAATATCTGTTCCTTTTCCATGGTCAATGCTAACTACATATAGTAGCTAATTTATTAAAGGAGTAGACAAATGTCAGCTTGTAAAATAAAAGTTCTTGTAGCTTAGTGAATAAGTTGAAGCTGTGTACATTCGAAAGAATCCTGTTTTTGTTATTTCCCTTGCATATCATTGGGCATTTAAAGTGAAAAAGCGTCACCTTATCCACTAAGTTAAGTAAGAATTCATTTTGATAAATGGATATTCTCTACTCCATTAATAAACTGACTTTATACTCTTCATTATCCTACAGTATTTGAGATTTGGAAGTTATTATGCATTTAAAGGATAAGCGTATTTTAAATAAAGTTTGGACTCAGGCCAGCTATCTCCCATTACTGACCTCAGGTCATTTAGTGACTTCCTTCTCTGGCTACCTAAATATTGCTGACTTGCAAGGCAGCATTTTCAAGCGTTCAATGAGAAAATGAATTGCATAACAGTATGCACTGGCCCAGCAGTTCTGTTGAGAGGGCTGAAAAGCTGCCCAAACCTGCTTAAGCCGCAGTCAATAGATCAGGTCACTGGATCTTCTGCATGTAATGGGGGATGTATGTAGGATGAAGAGACTGAGGAGGGGCAATTGGCCTCAACTTATTTAAAATACAGTTATTCTTTTTGTTTTGTAAAGCAATGTACCTGCATTACTATGTCAGTATCATGTTCGTTTTTAAATAAATGTTTTCTGTCAGTCTTTTTACTGACAGAATTGATTGCGGTAATGTGAACAATATTTGGACCGACTTGTTTACAAAGAATAAAATATTAGACAATGTACATACGAAGGGATATTACCAAGTATATGATCGGTACATTTATTTACATATACCATATACTCTCTACTTAAGCAATATTGCACGCTAACCATCATAATTAGATTAATTTATACATTCCCATTAATTTCTAATACATGGTCCAAAATAAATAAACAATCTCTGTAGAAATGTTGAAAAGGAAATGCACTCGAGAGATACGCAAATTCATTTTCTAACTGTGAATATACAATTAGCTTTCAATCATTAATGGCTGTGATTCCCTGCAAGTCAAGACCTAGTAGTTGCAATTTATGCAAATACATTTATATTTTGTCTTGTTCCGACCCCAATTATCCAGATAATTACTGGGGACTCTCTGGAAAGGCAAATTAACTGTTTACAGAGCATTCTGCTACAGCTTGCTTGACCCTTATAATGACAATGCTAACCAGAACTTGGTTAATATCTAATCTTATTAGTTGGATGGAAAAACTAAGTGGCTGTCGTTTAATGAGAAATCTAAACTTATTATGAATTTGATTAGAAAATAAACATACTTTGGTCTGAAAAATTAATGGAGAAAACATATGTATGCAGAAGCAGAGACATGTTTTTATAGGATTTTCTCTCTAAACTTATCGTATTACTCTGTAATGGAAATAATTGGTTTATAAAAAGAACTCCATAAAAAAAATCTATTGCATGGATATTATATAAATATACTATGGGGTCTATTCACTAAGCTGCCATAAGCAGCCGAGTGAACGACCGACCTGAAGCGAAGTGAGCCGAACACTGTTCGGCTATTCACTTCAGGTTTGTATGGCTGATTCCAGCCGTATATCGGCTGAAATCAGCCGTACATCGGCCTACGGCTGCTTAGTGAATAGACCCCTATGTGTGTTTTTTTTTCATTATATCATTTATTTAGGCCATGTTACGAACACTGCTGTCCTGTGGTTTTTTTTTTCCTTGTTATTGAAGCACTTTTGTAAATGACAACATTTACAGTGCAATCAGTGGTGACATTTGTTTAATGTTTAGAATATTGCACATTGAAGGGACGTTACTGGAGACTATACTGTAGTGTGACACAGAACATTTTTTTTTTGTAAAACAATGTATATTTATTTCTATATACAATTGTTAGGAATAAGGTAAGCATTTCACTTTGGAAAACGTACGCAGGTAAGTCATTCCTAACTCATTACCAAAACTAAAAATCAAAAGTTCATGCTGTTTGCCCAAATGGATCTGCATATCAGGACCTTTTTACATGCCTTTATGCCTGATGGATCTGGGAATTCCATCCCAGCATGTCCCTGGTAGAAAAAAAATGGTGATTCTGTTCTTCTAATAGAAGGACAAAATATATGCATGTAATAGATGCAGCTGCACTCCAAGGAAGGAAAGCAAGTTCCTGCTATACAGTAGAATGGTAATTGTTGATTGGAAAAAGCAGAAGGATTGCTGTCTGTCATTGATCTCTCATAAAACTCAAAAGAAGTTGGGTTACGCAACTTGAAAATGCTTCAAATCACATGGATGGATGGGGGTTAATTTACTAAATACAAAAAGGCTGCTCACTTTGCATGGGAATTTGCACTTTGCAGGGGAGGTTTTTCTTACAGGGTTATTCACAAAAGGGTGAAGAGTTTGGAGAAGGCAGGAGAAGTGAACAATCTAGGACAACAAAGCTGAACTACAAAGTGAGCTAAATTGGAGAATTTTTCCAAATCAGCTACTTTGGCCTAGACTGTTCACTTCTCCTGCCTTCTCCAAACTCTTCACCTTTTGTGAATAACCCTTTTAGTTTAGTGAATGAGGTGAAGCTCTGCTGACTTCTATCAGCCAATCATGTGCAAGCATAAATAAAGTTTTTTTAATTTTCCTTCTGCATGATTGGGTATTCTTTGCCAAGTGAAATTTCACCACATTCGCCATGCTATGGGAAACTCCCCCTGCATGCAAATTACCTTGCAAAGCACACAGCCTATTTGATTTTAGTAAATCAGCCCTATGGACTCAAACTTAGGAAATTCAACATTCTAAAATTGCAAAGTTCTAAACCCAGTTACCGTAAAATGCTGTGACATAACTCAAAGTAAGCCATTCAAGCAGGATATTCCAAAATGTATGAACTGCTATTCTTGTATACAAGAATAAGCAATCTATTTTTCTGGTCTGCTTGGCAACTATAAAAGGCATTTCATTCCATGTTTTTGTCAAGCAAAGTTTCAATCAGTTGCTAATTGTTTGCATATTTTGTAATCTGTAAGATTATTTGTTTAAAGCATGGTTGCATTAGACATTAGGAATGGTAATTGTTGCAAGTTTTGCTCATTAACCCCTTCATGACCAGCGATGTACAGTGTATGTCACTGGCATCTGGGCTGTTCAAACAGACTCCCGGTGGCTTTTGCCGCGGGACTCTTTTTAAACATGTAAAGCCAACTGTCGGCTTTACAGAAGAAGTGATTCTGGTGGCTCAGCTACCGCCAGATCGCCTCTACGGGCCGGTGAAGGCCCCCTCCACCCCGCTGTGTTTCCTGGGCTGTGTTGCCCTTCCTACGGGCCTGGGGCCGGCCTCTTTGGTGTCGGCAGGAAGCCATGGAGGAGATGGATGAACCTCCATTCGTCAATCCCCTCCCCGTTCTATGGCAGCGGAGCAATGCAGATTGCATCACGTCCTGTCCCATAGCTGTCAGTGCTGGGCTCCTGAAGCCCAGCTATAAGCATTTGCGATCTGCACTTCAATAGCTTATTTACAGTGTAAAGGTGACACTGGGGGTCCAAAGGACCCCCAGCATCACCTTAAAGAATACCTGTCACCACCATCTGCTATCACATGGGGGGCTTGTAAACGATGAACACGCTACACATGTTGGGTATCGCAGTGCACACCGGAGTGAGAACAATAGTTCTAGGGCCATTATTTTTGGGTATCTCTAAACTGATGACCTGTGGGGGTTTTTAAAGCGTTGTCTATGGACTTTTTGGGGTAATAACTTTTGTCGCTGTTTCATAGACGCACGCAATTTTAAACCTGGGCATGCTGGGTATCTATTTACTCGTTGTAACCTCATCTTTTATATTTTACAAATGGGTATTTTATTGTGTTTTGGGGCATTTAAATGCATTTTTCTCCAAGTTGTGGAGTTTGATAAGGAGTTGCTCTAATATCGTGCAACATAAAAATTTGTAACTGCCACCATTTTATTCTATAGGGTCTAGGCTTTCAGAAAATATAGAATGTTTGGGGGTTTTAAGTAATTTTCAGGCCTACAATTTGGAATATAACATGGG
Organism: Nanorana parkeri; assembly: GCF_000935625.1. Lineage (NCBI taxonomy): Eukaryota > Metazoa > Chordata > Amphibia > Anura > Dicroglossidae > Nanorana > Nanorana parkeri. The sequence continues at coordinate 1,220,510 of NW_017306689.1, read as the reverse complement.
TGCAACAATGAAAAAAAGGCCTCAGTCATGAATGGGTTAAATAACACTGTTTCTAATTATTAATAAATAGGAGAAGATACCATTGGTCTATGCAAATGCCATTTATTGCTGCCACATAATAACAAGCATTCAATAATCTTACATTTTGATTGGACATATATTAATTGAAGATCTCATTGTGAATAAACTATGTTGTCTTGTTTTAGCATCAGAAGCATGACACATTTCAACATACCTTCCACTGAGAAGAAAACCAACAATTCCAGCTAGTAGAATAACCCCCACCGTGATGGACACAGCTATTATAGGAATCTGGCTCTGATCACCGGTTGCAGCAAATGCTGAGTGAATAGACAGAAAACAGAGATAACGATTTTAATTTTAACCAGTACACAGGAGAATACAGTGGATTTAGCAACTGCAGCTTCTGCAAAACTGTTCAGTGAAAACTGTATTTATGGTGGTGCTGCGAGTGTTTAACTTAATTTGCATATTTAGAGCAGAAACTTACAAACATCTCTGCTAGTAACCTATAAAAGCTACCCACTCATGTTAGAAGAATTATCATATTTGCTAAATAATAAGAATTGGTGAAAAGAATTGGCAATTTCCAAAATGTCATTATTTACAGAAATATATATTGACCAGTTCATAGTCCTAGATATACCATGTAAAAATTTACAGAAACATCTAGTGACCTGTTCATAGTCCTAGATATACCATGTAAACATTTACAGAAACATCTAGTGACCTGTTCATAGTCCTAGATATACCATGCAACAATTTACAGAAATATCTATTGACCTGTTTATAGTCCAAGATATACCATGTAAAAATGTTCAGAAACATCTATTGACCTGTTTATAGTCGTAGATATACCATGTAAAAATTGCCAATTCCCCTTTTTTTACATTGTTACTGGTGCACATAAAGCATGCAGTTCATTTTCATCTGACATTAAAAATATCTAATTCTTTACTAACTCTCTCTCTATACTATCTACAAGTGCCATTTTGTACAGGAGCAGCAGCATCTGCTCCTGTGATGCAGAGTAAGTTGTTATTAATTGCTGAAGGGTAACTGTGGTGGGGAAAGAGGACCAGGAGATAGTAACTTTGCTAAAGCCCCTGTATGATAGCATTTGGAGGTGACAGGTTCTCTTCATTGACCCTGTCACCTCCAATACAGGAGTTCTAGCACAGCACTGTGCTGGAACTCCTGTGACAGGTGAGAGGGGAAGACTGTTCTCCCCTCTCACAGTTTACACGGAGCGGCAGGATTACCTTTAACCCAGCCACTCTTCTCTTTGCTCTGCATCCTGAAGATTTTGGAGGCCAGCGAGCAGAGATACTGGGTGGTGACGGGGGTTGGACGGACGGATTGTATTATTACTTACATTACTGTATGCAAATAAAAATTTGAGAACAGATACGGATCAAACATAATTTGCAAACTTGTAGAGTAAGGTTAGAAAGAGGACATTCTACAAAGTCTAACTATCTCACTACTGTACTACTGAAAAAACTTGGTATTTCTTAGTGCTGTTTATAAATGGAAAGTCAGAAAATAAGCCAAAGCAGTCAGTGAGCCCACTAATGGATGTGATCTGAGCTGTCATTGGATAGCTCAGTTTACAGTGAGTATGTACATAACTAATCAGAGTGACTCTGTACCTTGTAATGGTTGTGAACCAATCGCAGCCATCACAAGTGAAAACACTTGAAGTGTTTCTGGTTATTAAACACCACCAAAAGAAAGCTCTGATCTGTATCAAATCAAAAATAATATAAAATACATTTGGGAACAGAGTTGATTGACTGAGTAATTGCGAGTCACGTTAACAACATTGAGGGCTTGTTCACACCAAATGCAGACCAGATCTGCATGAGTTTCTGCACACGCAGTACAGTGGGCTGTGCCGCATTTTTGCCGCGTTTTCTGACGCGTTTTTGATTTGTTTCGGGCCGTTTTTGGGTGAAAGAAAATTACCCCAAAATATTATTTTTTAATGTTTAAAATGGGCGTTTGCATGCATTTTTGATGTGTTTTCATGTGTTCCAGAGCATTCCAGAGCAGGTAAAATAGGGCTTGCTGCAGTTTTTTTACATGCTCTGGAACTGAACACTGCCGTGTGAACTAGAGCCCAAAATACCATTGTAATACATTGGACGCAGTTTTGATCTGGTCTGTAACTGCTCTGCTCTGCTCCTGGAACTCGCTTGGTGTGATGACTGATAACGAAGGTCAAGTGTAAAGGGAGAATGTACTGAAAAAACATGGAGGCTGCTATTCCTCTTTTAAAAAAAATTAAATTTCTCCAGGTGTCATGCTGATTCAATGGCTTCAGTATTTTTGAATGAACTATCTACATTAGGAACTCTGACTTCACTTTGACTTTCTATCTTGCAACCAAAGACATCCATGCAACTTGCATTTTTAAAACGGTAAGGAAGAGCCTCCATATTCTCTCAGTACAGGTTTCCATTAATGTCCAGATCCCGTAAATGGCCCCAGTCTGATCCTCAAGCCTCAATCTAGTGTCAGGTTTGATCTCTCCAACCTTACTGAGGCTAATCAGTGTCTCCTTGAAAAGAATCTGCTGCCCTCACATTTTGGACAAAGATCATTTCCAGGTGATCATATTTGGCTTTTGACTTCACGGTAAGAAAGAGACACAACAAAGTCCTTTTAGATTTATAATATTGTGAACATTATAATGATCAACTACTCTGTGTTTATGTTCCGTATCATTGTTTGTCATTTCTTATGCTACTAATCCAAACATTTTCATTATAATGCAAACATTTTGGAGTACGGTAAAGCAATGACATTAGCATAAACTTTAAACAGCACAGCCTGACAAAAATACACTCAATTTTTCTGATCTCTTAGTTTTTAGCACATGTTGACATTGATCCTCTATTTGTACTTAATCAAATGAGAAAGCAAGGACCAAAGTGTTAACTTATCCCACTGAGTGACATGAATAAGGCCTCTTCATTTAATGCATCAGACCTGTGAGGGGAAATCTGGAGCAGTGTAAGAATGAGAGTTCCCTGTTATGGTATTGATCTGCTGACTCTTTCCGCTAACTATTACATGGACATGAGCTGACAGTAATTAAAATGACTTACACACTGGGCTGGTTTCAAACTCAAATCTGCGACTGTAGGCACCATACCCTGCGGCTGTGCGTGCTCGGATCTGGAATATATAGGATGACGCAGGCTTTAGACCCTCTGCAATGATTTCTGTCTCCTTAGACTTGATAATTGTGTAGCTGGTTTCTTGGTCCTTAATTTGTGTGGAAAGATTAAACAAAGATATAATAGCCATGAATACAGTGTAACAAGCATAGGGTAGATATGAAAAGCAGTATGATTAACCTATAGGGGTCAACTTCAAACTGATATGGTAGAAATGTAGGAGAAGCTGTGACCAAAGCTGCCTTTTTCTGACCCAAACTGCATACCAGTTTTGTTGCTGTCGCTGTCACAATCATGAAGAATTCCTATCACTTCCTGTTATTTTGACCCTGGGACAGAAAGAGAGAGGAAATTCCCTCAAAGATGTCACAAACCACAATAAAAAGCTGGCAGAGGTACAAATCCTTCCTTAATGTATGTAATACAAATAGAAAATATTTGGCTGGAGTGATACTTTAACAAGTCAACAATGTTCCTATCTTTCTTTGTAAAGATAACCTGGGTAACAATGCATTGGTACCCCAACCCCTTCAATAAATCGTACTGTAATGTGATTTAATGTAATGAGGCTGTTCACTGCAGTCCCTAATGCGACCAAGTAATGTGCAGATTAAATAAGTAAAAAGGAATTTGCTTTTTAGATTATTAGTCAACTGAAGTGAATATTTACACAATATATTTATGAACTCTTTTAAGTGAATCAGCCACATTGTGTGCAAATTTTAGCAGGATCATGTAAAGTGAAATTTGATTGGACATTCACACCAGTATCTGGCAGTTATAGACATGAATAGTAATGAGCGAACCAAGCAAAGTTTGGTTTTCTGGACATTTGCCAAAACACTTGAAAAAATTCACGATCCCTCAAACTTAGCAATCAAATGTCAATGAACTGTAAGCTTGTTCATAGACAGGAAGTCAGTATAAACAATGAGTATTTAAATACATTTTAAAATGTTCACAGTTTTGTGTTATTTGACTGTCAGGGTTACAAATAAGGCTAAAGCATGGGAATTTAAGAACAAACAAGGAAATATCTTCTTCATGACTAATTTATGTTTTTTCAATGTAATTCTCTACATTTAACAGGTTACTAAATCAGGCCAGGGTGTTTAAAATGTATATCTTTTAAACCCTTAAATATGTAGCTTGCTTTACCCCAATCAAGCAGAAAATACTCCCACTACGAAGAATAAATTGATTTGTAATAAATATCATGCTTGTAGAACTAAACTTCACATGAGTTTTTAATTAGTAGATTGTAAAAGAGATTAATCTCCCGAGAAAGATAACTGGTTATGTACCAAATGGATACTTTAGTGACCTCGCACACTAGATACATTTTAATTGCCTGGTAATGCAATCAATTTCTGAACAACAGAGCAATACCACAGTTTATCCACATCTTGTTACTTGTCTCCTTACATTTCATTGTGCCAGACAATTAATTGCAGACTTTCAAGAGGTTTTTTTAGGGGGTAATATCAGACAAGTGTTTATAGTAAATAGAACAACTCATAATCATACATGAAAAACTAACACACATATATTAAGTAAAAAAACAAAACAAAAATAAAACACTTCGCCATGTAAGTCCCCATTCATCCTGTCTTCAAAATAATTCATAAATATTATAGGCAGCACACTGCAGTAGTGAATTCCTTCCGTTAGTATATTATAGGCAGATCTTTTGTATATGTCCGGACCAGGAATCAGTGGTAATTTAGTCGACTAAAATGTTTTGTCATAGTTTTCGTCGGCTGAATGTTTTCAGTGATGAAAACGAAATAAAAACGAAGTTAATAGGGCGATAACTATTCTATTCTGGAGATTTAGTTGACAAAACTAAACTACAAGAATTCAGATGACTAAAATATGCATTTTAGTTTTAGTCGCATTTTATTCATCTGAATGGTTTTAGTTTAGTTTAGCTGACAGTAGAGAAGATCGCAATGTATTTTCGTCATAGTTTAAGTCCTATTAACTTAGGGGGTTATTCTCAAAACTAGCCGAAGGATCAGCCGTAGCTCCGGCTGACCCTTCGGCTAGCTTCGGCCGCCTGAGCCCTTCGGTTCAGTAGAAACGAAGGGCTGCTGTACGGGCTATTCCCCATAGCCCGTACAGCTCCCGAAGCTGGCCGAGCAGCTCAATCGAGCCGAAGGCCGGCCATTGGCTGGCTGAAAGCCTCGCAACTGACAGCTGGGCGGAGCCAGCCGTGATCTCACGGCTAGCTCTGGCTAGTTGCAATGACAGTTCAGCATTCCCTGGTTACCTGGTAATCAGGGAATGCTGAACTCTCATGAGAGCTCAGCGGAGCCGGCCTTGATATCACGGCTGGCTCCGCTGAGCTCTCATTGTAATGACAATTCAGCCTGGTTACCTGGTCAAAATGCATTTGGAAACTGGAAGAAACTCTGACAGGAAGAGGTCTGGCAGACCCAAAGCCACAACAGAATCAGAAGACAAGTTTCTGAGAGTCAACAGCTTGTGTGGCAGGCGGCTCAGAGGACAACAGCTACAAGTACAGCTCAACATTGATCGAAGTAAGCAAGTTTCAACTGTGAAGAGAAGACTTCGAGCTGCAGGTTGAGTGGCAGTAAGAGAGCCAATTTGCTAAGATGGCAAAATAAGAAAAAGAGACTTGCCTGGGCCATAAAGCACCGCCAGTGGACTACTGAAAAATGTCTTATGGGCCCAATTCAAAACATAGAGGAGGAAGCATGATGGTCTGGGGCTCTTTTGCTGGATTCAGAGTCGGCGACTTGAGTGAGTGGCACTCTAAACCAAAACTACTACCACAGGATTTTGGAGCACCCTGCAATACCCTCTGGTGTATGCCTAGTTGGTCAGGGGTTCATCCTACAGCAAGATAATGACCCAAAACATTCCTCCAGGTTGTCAGAGCTACCTTAGAAGAAAAGAACAAGACAGTAGGCATCAAATCATTGAATTGCCAGCACAGTCTCCAGACTTAAACGCCATCAAGCTGGTTTTGGATGAACTGGACAGAAAGTTGAAAGCAAAATGCAACACATTTGTGGGAACTTCTGCAACAGTGTTGGGAAGAACTTTCCAAACAATATTTGATTTCCATTGTAGAAAGAATGCCACACTTGTGTTCGGCTGTTAACTCTAAAAAAGGTGGCTACTTTGATGAGTCAAAAATCTATTTATACATTTGATAAAGAAAATGATTCCACGATTTCTCTTGGATGTCCATTTGTTCATTAGTTCTATGCTTTAATTAAAGAGCACGTTGAGACATTAAACTGCATACATTTCAATAAAACCTTGAAAAATAGGGGTGTTCTAAAACCTTTGACCAGTAGTGTGTGCGTATATATATA
>NW_017306689.1:1211988-1213042 GCF_000935625.1 Nanorana parkeri | reverse complement strand
TATATATGTGTATATACACACACACATACATACACAGTATAGAGAGAGAGAGAGAGAGAGAGAGAGAGAAACAAATGAACTTATGGACATGAAAAAAAATTAAACGGTGTGACCTTTTCTCATACTTATAAACAGTAGCCTTATGTATTTAAAAGGTCACCCTCACACTACAATTCATCCACATATGCACTTAGCATCTGTTTGGTAGGACACAGATGGCACACTGGACAATCCAGCACTCAAATGGTTAATGAGCACATTCTAGATCAGGAATACAAAATTGTTTTCTAGTAACAAGTATCTGTACAAACTGAAGTGGCTGTTATGCAACAGTATTTTTTTGTGATGTATGTCGGTCTGGCTAGATCTAATTAAGCCAGCTTGGCTCATATATCTATTCCCTAAACAACAAATAGTTACTTGCACAGAATAAAAATAATTGCAGTGCGCAATCTGCTAATTGCAAAACCATGTGCTTTATATTGGATCAGCTTTCATTTTAGATTTAGTAATTCTTTTAACTGGAGTTCAAAATATAAGGCAGTACTTTTATCGCTTCATAAGTCATTGAAACTAATTTGAAATATGCAGTGTATAAATCTGGGGTGTTCACAATATGATACATAAGGCTTCTGTGGCCTGAAACACTCAGTAAGACTTCTCATTTAAAGAAGAATTGATGTTCGTTAATGCTTATAATATAATAGCTACAGTAAACAAGTATGGAAAAATCAGTTTAACATAAATAATCTTATTAGTGTAGATTAATGTATTAACCTCCCTGGCGGTATGATTATTCAGGATTTTAGCATCCCAAAGCGGTACATTGTTTTTCATGGAAATTTGTTGTTTTATATTGTAGGCCTGTAATTCTTAGTAAATCTTAGGAATAACTCACCTAAATCTGTCCAAACAAGAGTCCAGTAGACATCCAGTAGATAAAGTTTGAAACACAAAATTAAAAAATTATAATATAATAAATTATAAATAATTATAAGAAATTATAATAAAATAATTTAAAAAAATGGTCCAGTAAATGGGAATTCTGGGGGCG